>NW_008794520.1:857825-861254 GCF_000699145.1 Aptenodytes forsteri
TAGAGGTCCCTTCCAACCCAAACTATTCTATGATTCTATGATTCTATAATTCTATATTCAAAATACTGATTTTTATGACATACCTTTTACCAAGGTACTTTTTATTTTTTCACTAGCAGATCTCTAATCATTTTGTAATTTCATTCAGGTTTAAATTTGCCTTTGTCCTTAACTACAGCCTGAATAAATTCACTAGGATCTTTTAAAGACCATAAGTACACGCTCTATGAATCCATTCTTTAATTGGCGCACCTCTTGAGCATGTGCCCTGTAAAAAAAATCCTTGAGGTGTTGACATTTTTACATAATCCATTTTTGTCTAATATTTCTGATGTCCTGATTAGCTTTCCTTTATCTTTATGAAATACCTCTAATTTTTAGTGCAGGGCTTCTTACTGATATAATTATCTCAGACAAATAGATTTCCATTACAAACCAGAGCAGAGAGCTTCTTTAAAGCCTGGCCATTTTACTTGGTGTGCCAGGTAGGAGGCAGTACGTGAGGATGCTCTCACAGTATGTTTGTTTGGCAGTGACTAAGGTTAATCTCAGACAGCTGTTTGGTAAAATATAGACAATTTTGCCCAATACAGAGAGGAACATCTCCTTCCCCCTCAGCAGAATGTCTCAGGGAGAAATGTAATAAATTCATTCAAGAGCTCAAAGTGAGACTCAGCTTATCAGAATTTTTTTTTAATAGTCTCTCTTCTTGCCAGTAATAGTTTCCGATATTATTATTAATAAGTAAGTTTCACACACAAAGAAACTATATGTCGTTTAATGACATGGATGACCAGAATGGCTAAAATTGACTTGACCAGTTTCCGTAATGACTATCACGCTCCTGAACTGTTTAGACAGGGGAAGACATACACCAATTAAAAGATACTCTTTACATTCCTTTACCTCTTCTGTGGAAGAAACCGGCTATGCATCTGCCTTCAGTGGATGCTGGCTGCAGGGAGATCCTATATGGGCAAAGGCGAGAGGAGGCTTTTTTGCCAGCCTGTTTGCCATATTGACTAATTCAATGAAAAAGAAATGCAGAATCTGATTGATTTTTGAGCCTCTAAAACCTTTCCATGGGAAATGATCATAGAAGATTCATACCTACCATCAGGAGGTTAGCTTTTCATGCTACTTGTCATGCTTCGACCAGATGCAACTAGTCAGAAGACTCCTAGACATATCTTTAAGGAAATCTGTTAGCACTTGGCTAGCCCAAACTGGTACGGTCTTTGAAAAGATTACTTTTCCTGACGATATTCAATGAAAAGGTGAATAGGGGTCTTCCTAAGCAATTAAATAGTAATAGATATTTTTTAAAATAATGTTGTCTTCTATAACATGTGGAAAGAAATACAATTGAGATGAAAACAATGATACTGTAATCAGTTAGTGGATATGTTCACTATTACCTCTGAATAAACCATATTAGTATTACCAAGCAGTAACTCTTTATTCCAATATTTGAAATGGCTTAGCCGAAGTGCTGGGAGAAATGATTTATCAGTCTTACCCTACACCTTCTGAATAGGAGCTTCCATGAAGTCTTAGCTACCCAAGACCTGTTAGAGTGCTTCATTTTGTTTCAGCGTTTTAAGGGAAAATGAACAAGAGAAAGGAAAAGAGAAGAGAAGAAAGCATATGGTATTTCTTTTAAAGAGGTTTCCATAAGGCTTACCGTCTCTTTTGTTTCCTTATTCCTACTTCAGTATTTTTAAAGTTTTCAGTATGAAAAAATAGAGAAAAAAATACACCAGTGCAGCTGGGGAGAATATGCGTTATTAAGATTCTGAACTAGCAACAAACAAACACCTCACAGTAACACTTTCATCTGTTTATGTGATGAACATCTGTGGCTTCTTGGCAGTGGAGGTAGATGCAGTATGGAAGGCCTCCAAGTTCAAAGGCGGCCTTTTGTTTTCCCTTCTTATTCTTCACTCATTCTTCTCGTTCTTTCCTTCTCATTCACAATTTTTTCATGGACTCTTCTCTTCCTGTCATTATACTGGTGGCTTCAAGAGGCAATTATGAAAACTAAGCAGCTGTTTTGGGGGGAGGTAAAGCACTTGCAGAGATAAAAAGCTGGATAAAAGGGAGAATACAAGAAGTGGGAATACAAGAAATGCATCATGGCAAAGGACTGACGATGGAGTATCACAGACACTGGACAGGGGTCTAACGTGGTTCACAGCTATTTGGAAAAATAAGTATGTAAAAGCAAAAGAGCACTGAGAAATTCCTGCGGGACCTCATGAAGATACTTCTGTTCAGTAAATGATGGTACAAGAACTTTTTGTTGAGAAGTACTATTTAGAGCATGAATGGAGGAATGAATTTAATCATTTATTCAGTTTGCTAGATTTTAAACAGTCCAAGAAAAGACAGAATTATTGTGCATAAAGAGTCATAGCATAATTAAGTTTGGAGGGGAACTCAGGAGTGGAACTCTTGTGCAAGCTCCCTGTCCAAGTAGGGTCAGCTATGAGATAAAACCAGGTTGTTCAGGGCTTTATCCAGGTGGGACTTGTCTTCCTTGGTGTCAAGGCAAGATACTCATTGATTTCAATAAGACTGAGATTTCAGTTGAGGCCAGTAATTCTGTAATTTAAAGAACCTACTAGGCAAGATAGACTTTGAAAAACACCTGCTTCCAAAATGAATTGGTAAATGTGACTGTAATATAAAAAGTTATGCTTTAGTTTTTCTTTAATATGAATTACTTTAAAAAATTACTGTAATTTTCTCTTATTAGACATAATTGATCTCTGTCACATAGGAATATATGGTAATCTACATTAAAATTTGTCAGTTGCAACTAACTACAAGATCTGAAGTTTCTTTGTAGCATTTTCCAAAGCTTTTCAGAATATAACCCTAGATTGAAATACAATAAAATAGTTCATATGTCCAAATAGAAAGTGAAAAAATAGGCTGTGTTTGTGTAAGACTGAATGACTGACTGACTGAACTAGAAATGGAAATTGAAGTAAACTGTGTCTCATAAATGATGAGGTGAAAGGAGGTAGACATGATTGCACAGTAGCTGGTATTGAGTTTAAAAAAAGGCAGGTAGGCACGCATCATTTAATCAAACTTTCCTCTCCTGCTCTGAGAAGGTACACAGCACAATCAGCTCAGACACACAGACTGAGATAAATAATGCAAGTGGGTACTCTAATACATTTTAAACAGCTGTCTGGGGGAAATATGTTTATTTCTTCAGATACTTTCAAACAAAGATCCAAGTTACAAAATCTCCTCTTTTTCCTTTGCTTTATGATCATGAGTTTCCTCATGTAATAGTGGTTCTTCCAGAGGGTAGTGGACAACGGCTCAATGTCCAGATGGAGGTTGGTGACGAGTGGCATCCTGCAGGGGTCTGTACTGGGACTGGTACTGTTTAATATTTTCATCAATGACATA
>NW_008794520.1:861976-865129 GCF_000699145.1 Aptenodytes forsteri
AGAGAGGTGGTGGATGCCCCATCCCTGGAAACCTTCAAGGTCAGGTTGGACGGGGCTCTGAGCAACGTGATGTAGTTGAAGATGTCCCTGCCCACGGCAGGGGGGTTGGACTAGATGACCTTTAGAGGTCCCTTCCAACCCAAACTATTCTATGATTCTATGATTCTATGTCCTACAGCATAAGAATTATTTCTTTGTGAAGGACTTCATAGTGGCCTCACTGCTAACATCTAACAAAGTCTCACAGACTTAAAAAATTATGGACAGACTTTTCCAGTGATGTCCAACCTCCCTGGCCTGCCTTGCCACCAGCTCGGCATAGGTGCTGCTGGAAGCAAAAGCCTTTACTCCATTGCCAGAAACACTCTATTGTATATAAAAGGAAGTACTCTGGGATCTCATATACAATCGTGATGGAAAAAAGGTCACCACTGTAAGTTTTTGTGTTTCATCCTAGGAGATGTCCAGTGATCGTGGCAGCTCTGCTTTCTCTGACCCTGAGCCTAACATAGAAAGGACCATCTCTGAGGCTGAGCCTGTTAAAATTCAACCAAGATAGGGCTGACAGGAGTTTTAACTAGAACATATAAGACCTGTAACTTGTCAAGAACGTTAATGGGCTTTGGTCAGTAAGGAATAAAATAGACATGATACAGTTTTTAGCAAACTTCTGTTTCATCTACTACAAACTACAGCATTTTCTGAGCTTTTGCTCTGGCATATTCTCAAAATTCCTTGTAGCTTTTTTGGAACCGAGAAAGAGAGGGTTTTTTTCTGTTTGTTTGTTTTTTCCCCACAGATCAGGGGTGTCTGTTTACCCTGCTTTGACGAGAGTTTCCAGTTTCACATCACTGTCTTTATGAAAATAAAGGGTGGTCATTGCTAAGCCCATGGAAACAAGTGGTCTCCTGAATATAACCCCACTGTGTTGTAAATGAAAAACATGATTTAAACAAGCAAGTGCTCTACCAGGTACTGTTACAATTACAGAGTTAGCAGCACCTTTGAATCCTGTAAAAGCATTTATTTCAGGGCAGAACCCATATTCTTCTCTAAACAACCAATCATGAGCTACAGGACTTTTTTTTTCTAGTTTTCTTTGGTGTTACAGGTAGCTTTGGTACTTGTGAGGAGTGTTGATGATTATGGTAATGCAGTGATTAATAACACCTTCTCTCAAACCAAGTTGTCAATTACATGTCCATAGCAACAGAGATATCTGAAAAAAGAAGGAAAGAAAAGTTAAGTTCATGTGCATCCTGAGGTCTCTCATTTTGCCCAGAGCTTAGACAGGCCAGCTGATCTGAGGTGGCTTTGGAGCTGGGTTGCCCTCAGTCTCCTGCCCTTGGTGATCCTCACTCAAATCATGATTGAATATCTTCTCTGTTCAAGGTTGCCCAGTTCAAGGGCTACTCAGCAATCCCAGGCTAAGTATTTTGAGGTCAGTTCAGTTACAGGCAAAGCTTCACAAATTTCTGTACTAACAGTAAGAGCAATCATTTTATAACATTGTTGACTTGCTGCATATCTGCTGAAAGCCTCTGTAAGATTGAACCTCTTGAGTCCATATATTAGACAGTATTACCAAATACTTAGAAAATCAATAAACATAATTAATAGCTTCAAATGCTCTTAAAAATTTTGGCTGGAGTTTGACCTTGCTGAATCTTCTTCACAAGTCAATACACAATTAAGATTGTATGAGGCTGATAGAGGTAACAGGTAAGTTGTAAATATACCCAGAGAGCATTTTACAATTGCCTGATGAAATCAATCTGCTTAGGACAATTTACATTGGCTAAAGAATTGTCCTTGGTTGGTAGTTTCTTTGAAAAAGGTTTCAATATTCTTCTACCATGATAAATAAATAAATAAATAAATAGATAAATAAATAAATAAAAATTGATGGTGCGGATGAGGTTACTAGAAACTAAGGTTGTTCATAAAAGTATTGTTGTAAACAAAGACAGTGAACTTAGAATAATAAGTATCCACGACAAGTTTTGCTTTGATGTGGTAATGCAATGAAAGGAAAAATGCATGATTAGATTTTCAAAGATTAGAAGGTGAAGAAAGATTTAAATTGAATACTAATTTAGTTTGGAAAGCCTTGAGGAAGCTATGCCCTTCATGTAAAAATTCTTTTTTTGAGTTAGCAAGGTGTTTCATCTGCCAGATGAGCATAATTGAAGTAAAGAGTTTATACAGACAGAATAGGAGCAAGCCTTGTCTTTATCCTTTACACACCCCTTAGCTGCGGTGCCATGCCATTATTCAGCATAAGCAGTCACAGCTGGAGGCCGGTGAGGAGGTCAATGTTTGTGAGGAGACATGGAACGATTTTAATCTGGCAAGTGTCTAAGG
The DNA here is from genome assembly GCF_000699145.1 of Aptenodytes forsteri. NCBI lineage: Eukaryota > Metazoa > Chordata > Aves > Sphenisciformes > Spheniscidae > Aptenodytes > Aptenodytes forsteri. The sequence goes on from NW_008794520.1 coordinate 864,341, forward strand.
GGAAAGGAACATCCTGGAGCTGAGCCTGCTTGTAAAGGTGGGTGGTGAAATTCACAGCCTGTATCCTCTGAGCATAGAGAATGGAAAAGGCTGCAGAAATGGAAAAGTGCAATTAGAGACTCATGCAGACATGACACTCAAATACACCCTTTTGTCAGCAAAAAGTCTCTTGGAAGAGACTTCTAGAATTTATTGAAACCATCATGTTTCTCATCCAATATTAGAAATCCTAGGGAGGTTGGTGCATGACAGGGGATGTGATATACCCACTCAATGCCGTGCTCTTTGGCCCAGGTGTCTATGAGGTTGTTTCGGAAATGAATCCCATTGTCCCACTCAATTCTTTCTGGGGTGCCATGTCGCTGTAGGACTTGCTTTTCAAGGCCCAGGATAGTGTTCCGGGTGGTGGCATGGGGCACGGCCAGAAGGCAAAGATTTCGGAATATCATCATCAGAGGAGGTGACGTGTGCTGAAGAGGCCCCACAGTATAATAAACTACCAGAAAATGAGAAGCAATATGCCCTGTTCACTGATGGGTCCTGTCATACTGTAGGAAAGCATCAGAGGTGGAGGGCTGCTGTGTGGAGTCCTATATGACAAGGGGCAGAAACTGCTGAAGGAGAAGGTGAATCGAGTCAGTTTGCAGAGGTGAAAGCCATCCAGCTGGCTTTAGACATTGCTGAACGAGAAAAGTGGCCAGTGCTCTGTTTCTGTACTGACTCATGGATGGTGGCAAATGCCCTGTGGGGGTGGTTGCAGCAATGGAAGCAGAGCAACTGGCAGTGCAG
>NW_008794520.1:865295-868155 GCF_000699145.1 Aptenodytes forsteri
GAGATGCAACATATAGATGGGCTCGTGATCGAGGGGTGGACTTGGCCACAGACACTATTGCACAGGTTATCCATGAATGTGAAACATGCGCTGCAATCAAGCAAGCCAAGCGGTTAAAGCCTCTCTGGTATGGAGGACGATGGCTGAAATATAAACATTGGGAGGCCTGGCAGATTGATTATATCACACTCCCACAAACCTGCCAAGGCAAGCGCCACGTGCTTACAATGGTGGAAGCAATCATTGCTGGTTGCCTCTCATGGCTTCAACAGCATGCAAAATAGTAATACTTATAAAAATAATTATATTAAATAATGGCACAACAGAATTTGGCATTATCAGATTTGCTGTTACTTGTCAAACTTCAGATATCTTCACGGCATTTTGGCCCAATGATTTGATGGCTTTACTGTGGAAGATTGCTACCTTCATAGTCAACCCTGTAGAAGACCGTGTAACCTTTGGTTATGTGAGGTGACAAACTGATGGTTCAGTTAAGCTGTGAATGAGCAGAGAAACTGAATTCAGAATGAAGCAGCCAAAGTATCACTTAATAAGTTTCAATCCATAACTACTTGAAAATCAAACTATACTTGTTTTTATTCCCTTTCATTTTAACTGTGATGGTTGATGTGAAGATCAGTTTCCAGGAACTGGCTGTTGGAAAGAAATGGGCAGCCAAGGGAGCCAGTGGGCAGAAACTACTCTTCCCCGCTATCTGGCATGATTGGATTCATTTATCAATGACTGGGTTCAAACATTGCAACTAAACCACACATTTTCTGATGTTTTTTGCACAGTTTTCCATAACGATATTGATAGTAACGAAATAACTTTTTGTGACTTACTTAAGGAACCTTAGACAGATCTGACCTTTGTCAAGTAACAAGCAACTAAACTCAGCCTCTATGAGGTGTCATAAGGTACAGACCCAACAACTGAATCATCTGAAATCACTTAAAAACATGTCTTATTTGGTTGAAGAAAGATGTTTTGGAACCATATTTAGGATTATTAATAAAGAACCCATTGATAAACAGGAAAAAACCCAAAATAACATTATTTTATTGTAATTTGGCTAATATTGATCAGTAAATAATCAAACTAAAATAATTTAATCATCTTCACACATAATCAGACAAAGCACCACACAGAAAGTAAACATTTAGCTTATATTTCCCATACAATACAAAATGGTATATTTCTTATTCTAAGGTATTGGAATTTACCTGGAAAACCAGTGGCTCTGTTGTTCCTCAGGAGCATTGCTCCCACCAGTTACTACATCAAAATTGGTCCTGGAGAGAAGAAGGAGCAGCAGATATGAAGCACTTTCCATACAAATAAAAAATGTCAAACTTTTAATTTACATCTTTGTCTAAGAGTTAATGGGTTTATGGGATAATTAATGATCTGTTTTATTTTACAGTTCTCTTTTGTAATGTGAATGCAATGCCACTAAAGTGGCTAGGTGGAGGTGAATGAGAAATAGATCTGACGTTAGAAATACTTCATATTATTCTCCCTAAATAATCCATGGTAAGAAGTACGCTCCTAAATTGGGTTCTCTGAATTAATATTCCAGAGCTACCTTCCCTCCATTAGTTGTTTATGGAAGGAGGTTCCTAATTGAAAAGCAGTGAATAAGCTAGTTGAGGACTTCTGTTGCAGCAAGCAAACTTCAATGAATCTATATTGATTTATCTAAGTTCTCACCTTATAATTTGAAAAATCTCATTATTTTAACCTCTGTTTCATACAAAATGAAGTTTCTACTGTCACTGCGTGAAATTCACCTTTAATACAAATACATCAAACAAAAGATGGTAGACAAAACATGAAAATCACCTTCTTAATATAAAGAAATAAATGTTTTCATGCCTGTCAATGGCTATGATTTTTCTTTCCAATGATTCTTGTCTGCACTGGACAATATTTTTTGGCTACCACAGATGTGTAAAAGATGTGAAAATGATTCTGCTTATTGATTTCCCTTCATACTTAACAGATAAATCAATAGAATGTGAAGATGAGGCTCCATTAAAATGATTTCTGGTGACATCACTTTTGCCTGAAAGTTTCCACAATAATGACCCTTGAATTTCTCTGCAAGAGGTCATTCAAACAAAGAAACGCAGTAAAATCGTATGTCTCTTGTGGGTTTAAGCTATAATTTCTTCTTTTAGGATACTTTTATGTCTTAGTTAGTATTTCTGCTATGATGTAGGTACGATTTGTTCAGATAAAAGCAGAAAGCAGAAGAAAGGAAAAAAAAACCACCCAGGTACATTATTTCATTGTGCATGTTAAATAACACCGACTGACCTTACCTCTCAAACATATGACTGCTATAGTCTAATACAAGAAAACCCATAATATGAATGTCTGTCAGAAGGGCTATATATACACAGTGGTATAGAGATGCCAAAGTTGTACCATCCTTTGTGAAATTGTTGTGGAAGCTGCAATGACTAGAAGTCATTGGAAGCCACCGAGGCGAAGGGCAAAAAGTACTGAAAATCCCTGAAAGAGTCTTAACCAGAAAGATCCCTGAAAAGGGTCTGGTCACCAGATTGCACACAATCCACAAGCTGAGGTTTTTGTGGTTAACAGCATTTTACTATTGTCCGGATTGCCATAATAAGTACTGTCCTGGTTTCGGCAGGGATAATTTCCTTCCTAGCAGCTGGTACAGTGCTGTGTTTTGGATTTAGAGTGAGAACAAAGTTGATAACACACCAATGTTTTAGTTGTTGCTAGGTAGTGTTTACACTAGTCAAGGACTTTTCAGCTTCCCATGCTCTACCGACTGAGAAGGCTGGAGGTGCACAAGAAGCTGGGAGGGGGCACAGCCAGAACA
>NW_008794520.1:870371-890847 GCF_000699145.1 Aptenodytes forsteri
CTTCCGATTCCCCCCATCCCACCGGGGGGGAGTGAGCGAGCGGCTGCGTGGTGCTTAGTTGCCAACTGAGATTAAACCACGACAAGTACCTCCTCAGGGATGAAGATCCCTTACTGCAAGGCACTGTAGCAAAAGGAGGGTCCACACACAAAACTTTCTACAACCTGTGTGTGACACAAGAAGTGATGGGGAGGTACTGGAAGGGTGTAGAAGGATGCTACCCAGCCAAATAAAAAATTATATCATGACCTAAATACCACTTAAATTATATTATAAGCACCTCCTCAGGGATGAAGATCCCTTACTGCAAGGCACTGTAGCAAAAGGAGGGTCCACACACAAAACTTTCTACAACCTGTGTGTGACACAAGAGGTGATGGGGAGGTACTGGAAGGGTGTAGAAGGATGCTACCCAGCCAAATAAAAAATTATATCATGACCTAAATACCACTTAAATTATATTATAAGCTTTATGTTCAAAGAAAATTTGAAAAGTGACATGAAAGGGTTATGGTGTGAGATGGCTTTGCATTGTCTATTGACATTCTTAGTCACCAGTGGAAAATACCACTGTTCCTTGCAAGAGAGCTATCAGGGGTTGGGATTGAAGAACTATGCTTAATCAAGTTTAGGTTGACCTGGGGTGACTACACATCCTTAAGCCACAAGACAAATTGGTAGAAATTTTATTTTTTAACAAAAGAGAGACAGATGGAATGGAGATGTAATCAGGTAATCATATAGTCAAAGATGGTTTTGTTTGTGGGATTAAAAAGAGAATCCTGTGGAGAAAGGATGAATGAATAAATAGTTTGGAGGAGAACTAGGAGAAAATTGAATCATCAGGGAAGGGCAATATTTCAAGAAAAAGAGAATGGTGGCAGTATTGAAGGCAGCTGTCGGGTCACAGAGATGAAGACAGAGTACAGGTTCTGAGACTTGGCTAAGAATAGGCCATTAAAAATTTTGGCATGAGTGCTTTGAATTGATCGAGTGCAAAAGATGCAAGGCAGAGCTAACAGGTCTGAGCATGAAATTGAAGGAATTGAAAACAGCATAGTAAAAAAGAATAAAGATAAATGAGAACAGGAAGGTAAAGTGGTCTCTACAGAAGCAAATGGGCTAAAGTGTGAGATTGATTGTTTTTAATAGGAAATACCAGAGCAGGATTGTATAATGAAGATGCGAAAAATAAAAACTGCAGTATATGAGAAACTTAGGACAAAAGTAACATGACAGTGAGTGAAAGAATGGTCAGCAGATGTGATGAGATGCAATAAAGTGCAGAGGTTGGATGGCATTTTTCAATCAATGTCAAGAGGGAAGAAAGGAGAAATAAAAAATAAGCAAAAGAGAGGAATAAGGTTGTGTCATGTTTGATAATTTTATCTTCAAAGAAGCTATTAAGAACACCTGAAGACACAGCAGGCAGGATGCAGAAGAATGGCAGAGATTTAAGTGTGTCTTGTGATGAAAACATGACCAAAATCAGCTATGAGAAGGATGGGAGCAATCAAGAATTCATTGATGCTGGTAGACTACAGATAACAGAAAGCCCAAGTGACAGGGTCTGATAGACTTTAGAAAGTGCTTTGGGATTGTAGAGGGAAAATTCAGAAACCAAATGGTCTGGGAGAGTAGGACATGGTAGAGATCAATTGATTAAGTTCTCTCTGCAAGAAGAAAAAAACAGCATGAAAATCTAGAGTCAGTGGAGACACCATCCACTAGAAGGGTTGGGGGAAATTGCTCCTAGTTGCTTCCAGGATGACCATGACCACAGTGCCTGTGTAAACCAGAGGGAGTTTTGGGCTTCAGTGGCTTTGGCAAACTCAAAGATCTCAGCAGGTCCCCAGTGATCATCCTCAGATGCCTAAATGCCTTTTTTGTGCCCATCATCTCCCCACATGTGAATTTTACCCAGACAGAAACAATGCAACTACTCTGGCTACTCTGATCATTTTTCCTCCTTCTAATGGGAGGAATAATCATCTGACATTTGTACAGCACTGACAAAAGGTAGGAACAAATGTAAACAGCCTCAAAGCCTCTGTGTCATCTTATGAATAGAACTTAATTTGGCCTCTGGGTTGTACAAGACACAAAAGTGCAGCTTCTGTCGAATATGAGGGACTATTATAAATGGCAACTTGTTCTATTTTTCCAACCGTGCAATTCACACTAAGTATTCAAGAAAATTATCATTAAAATCACTGCATGTGGATTTGTGATAAGCAAAAGTAAAAATATTAAAAATATGACATGCAGAGCTACACACAACAAAAAGATTGTAGGGTATTTGGTTTTGCTTTTGTTCTGTAGTATGTACCTTACAGAGAAAGTTTTAGGAGGCAGCTTCATGAGAAAGCGTTATCCCAAGAAACTAGGACTGTCTCCTTCAGGGAGAAAGATATTACAAAACCAATCAGTGGAAGTCTTTTTAATATAACACTCAGTCTACATGGTTTTCCCTGGAAGAAAGGCAATATTGCTTTGAAAGATGGGGATCACCATCTCCTACTTGGCACTTTGACGTGCTGCCAGTGCCCTCCTATGGTAGAGTACTACTTTTGGATTATAGCAATGCAGAATCTCCGGGACAGGAAGATCTCACCAACTGTGTACACGAGCAGCCATTCCTGTATTGCCCATCACCATGGGGTATAGTGTGGTGCTTCTGGAAACGCTGCCCTATCAATATGTAAGAAACTCAAATCCATATGCTAATCAAGAAAACATTTGTAATGTAACCGTCTTTCCCTGCAGGGATCTTCCTAGTGTGCAGCACTGTGTGATTAACTAGCTGAACTAGTTCTCGCTTGTTCTTTTTCCCCCCTCCCTCTGAAGCAGCTGGTATTGGCTAATCTAGCCTGGCAAATCCCATGCCCTTTATCTCATGAGAGATTTGGTCTTACTCTGGGATCATACGTTATGTGAAAAGCTTGTCTGAACGTGTGACATTACCTCATACTCTTTGGCTGTCCTGCTGCACCAGGGCTGAACCAGTGGCTCAGAGGTGATTCATTATTTTCATCCCTTCTGGATAATATGCAAAAGTAGGCACTAGCTGAAGCGGACATCCACTGAAGAGATCTGTATTTATTGAGAGGATCTGTATTATTAATTGAAGCAGAAAGGTACAATTTGCAATAGCAGCCTCTGTCCTATAAACCAGGCAAAGAACCCTTTTTCTGTGCCAAACTCCATGGCGACCATTGGGTTTCCAGCATCTCATCCAATATTTTGCTAATGCCGGCCTTCCTGTGAGATCACCGCTCACTGGGTTGCATTTCTTCCTATCCAGACCCCTGTGATACCAGCTCTTCCTCTGCCTATGCAACTGCTAGAGTACAGTCTATCACATCTAGGCTGTTCTGGAGTAGTTATAAACTTGCACAGATTTCCCTGGTCTGGAGGTTTGCCACAGTCTGGAGAAACAAGGCAACCCTAGAACAGCAAACCAGATGAATGAGCTCTTTAAATCCTCTCCTTACAAGCTAAATTCTACAGTATAGGTGTGCAAAGGTGATGTTGTCCCCCTCCTAAATTCCCAAGCTGCACAGTAGCCAGTGACTTTCACCAGCATTTTCCTATCACTGTGATGTTTTTAGGGTGCACAATGTTGAACGCAGTCTGCAGATCCTTTTGGGATCATGCCTTCAGTTGTTAGAGAGGTGCCTGCCCAGTTCTAGGTCCTCAAATAACGCTATGCAATCAAGTAGAATGGAGTTAACAAAGATTTGTGATGGGACGAGGCCGTTAATCTAGCATTTTGGCTTTCTCTGCTGTCACTCAGGCTGCAAATGGTGTTGCCATCTGCTTTCCTCTGTGTTCTCATCCAGGCTATGAGATGTGCCCTTGAGAGATTGAAAAAAAAAGGACAGAATAAAATGGACCAGCTTGTCTTCAGGCTGCAGCTTGAAGTTTGTGCCAGTCATTGGCAGAACGCTTTGTTTGTAGGCAGCCATGGGTGTTAAGACAAATGGCTGTTCTGCTATGGAATATATTTTCCAAGAAAAATGTTGGGATTTAGCCACGAGACTCTCATAGGCATAATGGGAATCAATCTGGAGGTTTTGAATGGTCTCCTTGCCTTCTTAGAAACACATTTCCTCTGCTGACAGAAATATATTTGCACTCTTTCCATTTGATTGAGGGAGCTCTGAGATTATTTTTGGTACTTTTTTTTTAGTGTTGAAACTTCCATTACAAGAGGTATGATTGTGTAGGACTACATTTCCCCCCCCCCTTAACAGTGTTATAGCTTTTTATGACCTGTTTAATCGCGCACTTATGTAAGACAGAAACAGGAGTCTTGGGAAGAGCCTTCCAGGAAACCAAGTTCTCCATCTTCTTTGTCTAAACTGTCGTGTGTGAAATGCATCAAGATTAAGGGGGAAAAAAACAACAACAAAAAACCTCACAAAACATTTTGAACAAAGCTGAAATGAAGCATCTGAACCAAATAACCTGTTGTAAACTAAGATAACTTTCTGGCTCAACTAATCAGACTAATCAGGCTCCTAAGATCAGACTAATCTTAGGAGTCTGTGGTGAGTTGATGATTTCAAAAGCAAACACTAGCTGAGGGAGTAAATATAAAACACAGATGAGACAAAAAGGAGGAAAGGAGAAAATAATAAAGGAAAAGAGAAAATAAAAACTGCGAGGACATACATAAATTTCTCCTTTAGAGATTTCAATTATCATTTAATGTCACTACATTTCATTTCTGATATGTTATTATGATCTATTTTTAAAGATATAAGATACTACTTTTTCTTTTCTTTTGTTGTGGGAAAGGCAGGGAATGAAGTGGTATTTATTCTAACATCTAATCACAACATGAGCTTTATATAAAGCTTGGAAGGAGATTTTTTTTTCCCCCCCTCACTCATGAGCTTTTAAAGCTGGGAAAGGAGATTATTTTTTTCCCCTCACTCTACATTTTTGAGATTTTACTGCCCTCTGCTATGCATAGAGGTAAAAAGGTAATTCTCTTTGTGTGTGTACCGAAATCGACCTTCGTTTAGCCAGTTGAGCCCTACTGAGTAACCGATATCCCGGCGATCACCGGGTAGTGATTTACCAGAATTCTTTCCCTGAGTGCTTTGAACCAGGACCTTGAATATCAGTCTCTTGAACCTAATGTGAGTTACAATGAACGGACATTTCCCAAATCTTAAATAGTTCTAATTTTGTAAGATACTAATTTTAAAAAATAATTCAAAGTTAATTTACATTAAGCTTTGGCTATACAAGATGGGAGCTCCCACATTACTTAACTCCGTATCTCCTGCTTTTCCCTCTCTCATATTAACTTTTTAATTCACCAAAACCTTAAGCATGGTACTTTCTGCACAGCACAACAACAACAAAGTATCTTTGCCTGGAAGGAAGATCTCAGAAAAAAAAAAATAATAAAAGGCCTAGTCCTTTTTGACCATTTTCATTTTTTTAAAGGAAATATAAACCAAATTTTCATCTGGTGCAAATTTGTCTAGACTCTGGAGGTATGATTGTTGCACATTCCTGAATTAACATAACTGGCTCAGCGCTGCCAAGAAATAACATAGGGAGGAAGGAGCTTTAAGTTAATAGGTTGCTATAGTATGTGCTCTAATCCTCACTTTTTGAAATAATTGAGCAACGGTCAATGCAAAATCCAACTGAGGAGGAAAAAAATTCTTCTTCTATGTGTGCACATTGAGGTACCACTGACATAAGCACAGTTTTAAATGTACAGCTGTTCCAAACTGACCCATCAAACTAAACTACTGCTAATTATTGAATTCCAGGCAGCCACAAAAGTACATAATGAATTTGTTTTTCATAAATTGATATGGATATGATGACCACAAACACTTTCTTAAAGTTTTAAATATTTTCATAATCTTAGGCTTAAAATTCTTCTAAGAGGAAGGAGCTGAGGTTAAATCTTTGCAGCCTTCAGGTAGGCTACGTAATGACATTTTAAGGCATGAAATAAATGCACATCACTTTTCAGAAAAGACCTGAGAAAGGGAAAAAGGAAGATGGTGTGGCTAAACTGCTGGGGAAGATAGGTCATTCAAGTTTCAGAAAATCTAAGGTTCTGTTCAAATGATAAAAATAGAATACAGGTGCTGGCAAGCTGAATGTAAGTGACTCAGTAAGATGGACCAAAAAAAGCTTGTGCTTGAAAAGTATTTACCGGCAGTTTTTATACACTTAATACATTGTTCCTCAAACACATTAGGAGTAAAAAGCCTTCCAGAAGGTCTCTAGAGTCAATAGATAATAAAGGCATAAAAAGAGTACTCAGAAAACTAAATTAGTTTTCTGCCGTTGTATTCATTGTGGAAGAGCTTGGGGAGGTTCTCACACTGGAACCCTTCAGTACTAGGTGTTCACTGAAGATCTGAATCAAATTGAAGTGTCAATAAATGTTACAGAGCAAACAACAAAATTGAACAGGAACAAATTGCATCAATCACCATTTACCTAAGAATTCAAAAGGAGTTCAAGGACCAGAAAGTTGAACAACTGTCAGTGGTATATAAAGTATCACTTAAAACCACTTTCATACCTGAGAACAAGCAAGCAGCAGATACAGTAAAGATGACAAATTTTCAAGAAATATACTATGAATGATCCAGGGAACTACAAGCCATTAAATGTAACATAAAAGCAGCAAATCAGGAGTCACTCTGATTTTTTGAAAAGAAAGTCCTTAATGTATATGACAAATTTTGCTGAAAATACAGTTATAAGTTTGTGAGAACAAAAGATTGTGGCTGCAAAAGTTGGCCTAAGGATACTGCAAAACTGTATCTGAGCAACAAAATGGACAAGTAGAATTCGATCAAGGTAAATGTTATGCAATGCACATGGGTGAAAAAAAGTTATTTTGCATATAAAATGAGGGGATCTGTGTTGAACTATATAGCTGAGGAGTGAGATCTTGGGGTTATGATTTGTAGTTCAGTTACTTTCCGTAGCTCAGAAAGAGTGAAAAAAGAAAATAGCATGCTAGAAGTTATTAGAGAAGGAATAGAGAACAAATAGAAAACATTTATGCTCCTGCGTAAATCCATACCACACAGTTCTCATCCTCCTCTTCAAAAAGGCTCAAAGAAGGGCAACAAAGATGAAAAGGAATGTTGAATACTTTCCACACTTTGAGTAGTCAAGGACTTATCCTACTGGAGAAAAGACAGGTGAAGGAGAATTTGATAGAAGTCTGGAAAATCATGCCTGGCGAGGGCAAAAAGAGATTGATTATCTGGTGTCCCTTCCAGTACAAGAACTAGGAGGCATCAAATGTAATTAGCTGTGAGCAGATTAAAAAAACCACAGAAAAGCAGCTTCCCTTACATCTCATGTGTTCAAGCTGCAGAGCTCCTTGCTGCGGTACATTGTGGATGCTAAAAGTTACAGGAACCAAAGGGAGACAAGTTCATGGGGAAGAAATACATCAAGGTATGTTAAATAGATACTATCACCTCTGGCTCAGGAGGTACCTGAAACAGTTTTTGGAGGCTATCTTGGGGAAATAGCCCATTCTTAAAGAAAATCTTTCCTAAGCTGTTGACTTCTTGTCATGTTAGAAAAAAAATGTGTTTTGTCAGATCTTTGGTTTGACATAATATCACTTTTCTCTTTATCTTACAATTTTCATCCTCACTTTCAAATGTTAGAAACAATAACAAATCAACATTTCTATTTATTTCAGAGGCCAGTTAAGGAAAATTTTTACTGCCCACTTCACAAGGAAGGTTGTTCAGGTATGCTTATTGTTAAAGCTAGAGGGAGTGAGAAAGGCGTATAACCAATCTAACAAGAAGTTTGAAAATATATTATTTTAATTTCACAAAGATAGCAAGGCAAACAATTATGCCATTTTAAAAAAGAAAATGTTAATTAAAATAATATTTTATAAAGATTTTAAAACAAAGATATGGAGAACAGGATGATCCAAGAAACAACGTAAATAGAACTGAATAAGAAGAAAAATCTGTAATGCCGATGGACACACAAAAAAGAAACATTTTGGAAATCTATCTCACGTCATTAATTTCTGCAATATATTTCTCTACTTGGAACACATCATCTGCACAAGCACACATACAGAGTAGTGAACAGCATGTTATTAGTAAGCTGAAATTCAGGGGGTCAAATCTGCACACTCCTACATCCCTGAAAAGCGCTGGTTTCCTCTTGCTCACAGCAGCTGCTGCAGAGCAGTGGGCTCAGGCTGAAGTGAATACAGTAAGGTCTGGCTGGTAAGTGAAGCCGATGGGCGGAAATTGAAGTCACTGGAATTAACAGGTATTCTATGACAGCTGTTGGCAGGAGATGGTAAGGACCACACCATCAAATTCAATCTCATACTAACTCCAGAAAGACAGAAGGATGTCAAAGCAAATTTGGGCTTGGGGTTTTTTTTGGAGTGTCCATCCCTTTTCAGTTACACAACTGAATAACTAAAAAATCCACCATACCTTGTATGGTACCGAATTATCATAATGTGTACTCCTGTAAACTCATGTTGTCTACTTGCCCAAGAGCAACTGATCTTTGCATACTTTATTAAAACTTATTGTATACAAGAAGGTTGTTATCACATCCTGTCTCCAGCTTTCTTTTTCTAAGCTTAATATTACAAGTCCTTCACCCCTTCCTCATAGCTTGTATTTTCTAAATAACTTCTTATTTCTGTTTTTGCCATAGATAATTTTCTCCAGTTCATCAATCACTTTACAAAGACTGAAGCTTGTATTCTACCTGATGTGATTCCAGTGCTTAAAGAGCAGTTTAGGTACCTGGTCTTTACCCAAGACCTTCTTACTCTTGCAGTGCAAGAGTAAAAAAAAAAAAAAAAGAAAAAAAAAAAAAAAAAAGAAAAAAGAAAAAAAGAAAGCCTTCCAAGCCGTATTTGTTGACTTGTCTTTTATACCCTGTGGATTATTTTCTGCAAGTTTTCTAGAGGCAGCCCAACAGCTTGTTCTACAGTTTCCACATTTTTTGCATTCTGAAATGTAGGACATAGGTTGAATTTGAGTTGATTGATTTCACCTCCCTATCGACTGAAAACACTGAGTTTTAATCTCATTCTCCAAAGTGATTGTCCCCTTTCCCTATTTGATATCCTGTGTAACCAGATCCAAAATACTATAGTGATTTCATCAAATCTGTATTTTCTTGTTTTGTTAATCAGGCACTGAAAAACGTTGAAATACTTTCCTGAATCAATATATATATATATACCACATTTAATGTCTCCTTATTATCCAGTAGGCAAGTTACATTATTGAAGAAAAAAATTAGTTTGGTTTGATATAGTTATTTTTGACAGATCTAATTTCACTGACTTTATTACCTTCTTTTTCTCTGCTCACAAATTGATTGTTTCTTTTTTTTTTTTTTTCAGTATCTTTTCTGGAATCAAAATGAGGTTGGCCTGTACGTATTTTTCCAAGTCTTCTTAGTCTACCTAGACATATAATCTTTTGCCATTTGCCAGTTCCTGTTCTCCAAGAGTTCTCAAATTTGTGGAGGAATTGCTTTGGCTCATTTCTTAAGTACTCAAGGGTAAATTTTTCCAGGCCCTGGTGCTGTGAATATGTTTCTCTGATAAAATAAGAGAATATGTTTTTCCTGTGTTGTGGCCTTTGCTCTTATTCTTTCATTATCTAACTACTTGTCACAATTAAATTTCTTCACAAATTTATTTACTCTCCTCCCTTGTTATATGAAAACATCTCACCTTGTATTTGTCTTGCTTTTAATGCACTTGTAGAACATTTTCCCATTGTCATTTGTACCATTTCTAAGTAATGTATCTGTTTCCATTTTGGCGTATTTTTTATTTTCTTCTTTTTTTTCTTCTTTTATAAAGCTCTAATGGAAATGTATTGATGTAATTATAAAACTAGCTGTTCTTCTTTGTCTGTTAAGACTATCATCCACGGGAATATCCGTAGCTGCTTTTTGATCTTTTTGAAGATTGTTGTTTTATTTAAAAAAAAAGTTTTCTGTCTTTACTTTTTCATTCTGAGTCCTTCTCTAGTTGACCACTTTCACATAAATAGCCTTTCAATGAGAATTGAAAATCCTATACCCCACAATTTGAATTTAACCAATTCTTTCTCATCAGTTAGAATCCAATTCAAAACTAACCCATTCTAATAAGTTTTGCAAGCTGCTGAACAGAAAAACTGTCCTCAAGTATTTCAGGAACACCCAACATATTCCAGAGTCTGCTGTATTTCTTTCACAATAGCTAAGTAATTAAAGTTATCCTCTATTATTATCAGATTCTCTCCTTTGACTGACTTTCTTAGGGGGCTGCAAAACTTTCATCAATCCATCGCCATCCAGTAAAAGATGTTTCCTTTCACTGGCATCATTCAGAAGAAAGCACTGAGGTTCCTAGATACCTTAGGAACATTATCCATACACATCATTCAGGAAATCTGATCACTTAGCATGAGTGATGGTAGAGATTATTTCCAATTTGCCTTGAGCAATGAAAACCCTAAAGCCAGGACTATCTGTTTCTACATAGCAAAACCTACAAAGCAGAACATGTATGGTGCACAATACACACAAAGAATGAAAACCCTTCTCTAATTTTAACGAACAAAGCACTCTAAACAGTCAAGAGTCCAAAGGCACCAATGTGCTGTTAGGCTCTGGAACGACTTCAATAACGTAAGAGTTAAGTAAATTATTTAATGGCTTCCTTTGCTATAAAGGAAACATAATCACAGCTCCACTGGGTAATACTTTGAGCAGTCATGATCAAAAGCCTTCTTTCTGCTTTGTCTGCTGTACCATCTGCTTATTCTTTCCAGAACTTTGCTCTGGCAAGTGACCCACTCACTGCAATACAGCTTGGCGGATAAGTGACATTACAGTGTACTTTGTGTGTCTCTGCATGCTTAAATTTATAAATATTCATAAAGTTACTTTTTAATGAAATTAAATATACAGCAACACAGCACTTATCTGTGTTTGCTGTAGTGAATCTGCAGTGAAAAGGATTTCTTGCATTTACTGTTAGGAAAAACAACGCAAAACATAAATAACATTTTTAATCTGGAGTTACAGACCAGGTCTTGGTAGATTTTCTAAGACTCCAGGGCTATGCTTGGGAAATTTTGGTTTCTAGTATAATTTACAGACTAAAATCCACAGGTCAGGAAAATTACAGGTGAGGGAGCTACATATGTTGCTAAGTTATAAAACAAACAAATTGTAAGCTAGAGATAAATTCAGTATACGATAAACTTGCCTTGGAGAGCAAGTGCCTATTTGGAGGGTGGGCTACTGAGCATAAAGATCTGATAACCTTTATCAGTGGGCACCTAGTATAATGAACAGACTAAAATCCACAGGTCAGGAAAATTACAGGTGAGGGAGCTACATATGTTGCTAAGTTATAAAACAAACAAATTGTAAGCTAGAGATAAATTCAGTATACGATAAACTTGCCTTGGAGAGCAAGTGCCTATTTGGAGGGTGGGCTACTGAGCATAAAGATCTGATAACCTTTATCAGTGGGCACCTGGACAGATGATGACATCCTACTTTCTAAATTATCCTAAATTCTTGACTACCATTTATTAATATCAACCTTGTCAAACAATAATAAATGGAAAAGCAATACATTTAGTTAACAAATTGTATTTTCTAAACAAGCTTCTTAAAATGGCAACCTCTTCAACCACTGGGAACTTGTTCACATTTTTTTCTTTACCAAGTACCAAGGAAGGTTTTGATAAATATATCAACCTGCCGTTGACATTTTTCTAAAATCCTTTGCTAGCCACCCTGAATATCATGGGTCAGTATCCTTACAAGCATGTTGCACAAGGAGGGCTTCAGGTTTCTTTGATTATGATGTGGCAAAATAGATAAGCTGTTTGAATTCTGCAAAGCAATGTTTGCAATGTGTACTTGAATTCTGAGCAGCTGTTTGGTTTGACCACGATTGTGCCCCTTTTTATTCTCTGTTCTTTAACATTCTTATGGGTGTTTGTGGGTTGGGTGTTGTGTGTGTGGTGTGTGTTTACAGGAATATTTGAATAGCTGTGCAGCATAAACCTTTACAAGCAAAAAATAGTGTTTTGTCTTATGTTATTTTTCACTCTATTTTATTTGTTAGCCTTTGTTTATCTGTTTAAGTTTCAATCACGCCATGTCAAAAGCAGAACTTACTCCATGTTGTAGGTGTTAGATTCATATGAATAATACCTTGTGAATATTCAAAGTGAACAAAATTCAGGCAGATTATTTATTAGAAATTGTTAGTTCCAAGCGTCTAACAAATGTTTGCAAAATATTGCATTGGGTCACAATGAGATGAGTTAGTCCATGTACAATAAGTACATCCACATGCCAGCCGCTTTCCTTACGAAAGCCATAAACCTCGCTGGGTGTTTTATATGTGGAATTCCTTTCCTGTGGCTGGGTTTCTGGGTACCCCTCCGAGCAAAGTGGGCTCTGACAGGGCACTTTCTGTCCCTGGCTATGATGAAACTGTGAGAAGGAATAGCAGGATTACCCCCATTCATTTAGGAAAATAATATATTCCT
Source organism: Aptenodytes forsteri (assembly GCF_000699145.1). Classification (NCBI taxonomy): domain Eukaryota; kingdom Metazoa; phylum Chordata; class Aves; order Sphenisciformes; family Spheniscidae; genus Aptenodytes; species Aptenodytes forsteri. The sequence continues at coordinate 882,953 of NW_008794520.1, forward strand.
CTAGATGATGATGAAGGTACTTATTACTATAACACCTCCAAGTAATAATAGGATACACAGACACAAATAATTTATATCCACAGTGGAGTGATAACTTAAGCAATATAACCCAAAATACTAACACTGGAAAACCTGACTTGGGAACAGAAATCCTTATGATACATCATTTACATGGCAACGATTCATGTAAGCTAATTCACTGACTATAATGAAGGGAAATAAATAGTATATTGTTTCTTTGTTAACAGCTTGTCTTAACAGAAGCTCAGAATATAAGTGAATGTGGTCTGTTTGAATAAAAAATTCTGAAAAAGAGGTGAATTGCTGTGGATTAAATGCCAGAATTGCTTAGTTTTTCTCTGATCTTCCTTCTAATGTGTCTAAATATTTCATAGGATAATGTTGCATCAGATATTCATAATTATACATAGGAATTTATTTAAGAGTTCAGGAAATTGGAACCTACCATTTCAGGTAATTGTGAGCAGCTAACGTGTTACTGCAATTCACTCAAAAACTATTTGGCTTTGGTGGAACACAATATCTTTCCTCATTTGAGCACAATTTTCAGTGTTCAAATTACCTGATGGGAAGTTAGCAAAATGTGAGAAGTGCCAAGAAGTACACGGACTCTCTTATGTGGGGTCTTAATTTGAAAACCATGATATAATTCCACTAATTCTGTATTTTATGGTATAATAGGTGTTCAAGTTCTGAAACATAAACCAAACATAATGTTCCAGGTCTTTTAGGCTGACTGACCAGAACGCGGGTCTCTGTGATCTATTCTTAGCATCAGCAGCTGCATAGCTGGAAGCATTTAAGACTCACCATGTGCAAAGTATTCTGAATCACAGAAGAAAAACAAAGCAAAACAAAAAGCTTGACATGACTTGCCCTAAACTAGAAGATGAGAAGAGTTGAATAACTCACCAACTCTGATCAGATTGTGAGATGACCAAAAGAACATACCTAGGTATTTGTTTAAGGTGACAAGCATGCGTGGTATTTTCTGAGTATTCCCTCAGGTACCTTTGAGACTTCCTCAGCTGAAAGTCATTTGGATGTATTTAGCAATAAATGTTTTATTCCACCATGAACCTGTCCAGTCTCCTCCCGAAATCATGTAAACATTCAGCCTCCGTGACATCCTACATCTTGGAGATGCAGGGTGTCACACTGTTAGGCACCTGGAAATACTTACACATAGGGTCTTCACATAGTAGACTGCAGTACCATGTGGAGAAACTTAAACTTGCTCTGAATGAGAAAGGTAAGATGTCCAAAACAGCACAGCAAATTTACCAAATTACCATGACCTTCCACTAAGCACAATATATTAGCTATATTTGGAGTTAATCTAATCATTAGGCAGCTGGGTCATATGAGATACTCTTATTTCTGCTTTCTTTAGGTTAATAAGAGAAAACAATATATGGACTAATCCCATTTGGACAATGTTAAAAATCTTTAGGTATGAAAGAGACCACACTGAATTCCCTTCTGGTAGACATGGCAAAACACTGTGGAAGTTAATGGAACTCCATCAGTTTACAACAAAAGAGAAGGTGGCCATTGTTTCTGTGGACTTTCTACAAGCAACACACAGCTTCTGCCACATGGACCTTGAAAATACTTGTTCCTCAGATGCTTAAAAAGTAATGACAATCAAAAATGTTTTTAAAGCCATGCTATGTGGGAAAATTGTGACAATCATAGTTGCCGTTGTGCTTACATACATAGACACACATATACTCACGTTTTGGGATGGCAAACAAAACACTCTCACAAAGACAGTTTACTCCATTTGTTATTTAAAATTTTTGTTGTTGGGCAAAAGATCTGTGAACATTTTCATGATTCCTTCAAAGCAAATAAATACCGAGGATGATTTCAATGTGAGTGCTATGTTCTTTAGAGCTGCCAGCTCTAGAATCCTCAACATATTGAAAACATATCGAGGCAGAAAGTAACCCTCAGAACTGTGAAATGTGCTTTTTGACTGTGACACTGGGCGTCCCTGTTTCTTTTTGTACAAGTAATATACCATTACAGAGGTGCTGCTAAATATACAGAAGTTACTTGAACAAGCTATTTATATAACCTTAGGGATAACCAGTCCTACTAATCTAGACTGGTTCTTAATGGGCATTGCATTAAGATTAAATATGCCACCAGCTGTAATTAAGTCGCTCAAGAAATGGTTATCAGTTACCAGCAACCCACTTCCAGATTGTAGGTTTTGTCCTGTGCTATTGGTTGAGTGATGTGATGGATATATTCTCCATTCAAGATGCAAATATATTTTTCTGGCTATTTTTTCCCATTTTCTTTTGCCTATGAAGTTTTTATTGCAGCTTTCTGGAGCTCTGTTGAAGTTTGGAATATTACAAAATCATCAGGAAACAAACTGGTGAGTAAGAAAGTGAAAAATAACTGGACTTTGTCAGATGTCTTGGCACCCAGTCACCTGATACTACTAATATTATATTTATGATGTTTCTATTTTAGATGTGAGAGGGAATTAGTCATAAAACCTTTAAGAACTTTCTCAGACAGTTCTGTACAAGATTGATTTTGATGATGCAATAGAGAAAGCACTGACATACATTGCTAAGAAAACGTGCTCCATTTCAAAGGTGAAGTCATGTGCACTTGTTGAGAAATCATAAACCTATCTCCTTCTTTTGCTGACATATTATGTTATTACGATTGGCTAAAACTAGTCTGCTAATTGTCCAGAAGAAATGCATCAAGCCTACCTAAAAGGGGAGACTGTTTCTTTTATTTATTTCCTAAGTGAAATAGATGTTCTAAAGCCAGTTTCCACTCGTATTTTTCATGTATTCAAATACCATTTTTAACATGTCATATTATTTTTTTTCCTTTTAATGGCCTGATGCTAAAAAAGTCTCAAGTTTTGATTTTAGAAGTATCTGAACAGCAGATAATGAGGTGAATATTAATTAGTTTTATTGAAAAGAAAATTGCATTGCCAGTCATTGTTACTGACTAATGGGTAATGATGTGAAATTACAGTAAGATAAATGATTATTCTTGCTAACTAAAATTGCATTGCCAGTCATTGTTACTGACTAATGGGTAATGATGTGAAATTACAGTAAGATAAATGATTATTCTTGCTAACTAGCAAATATTCCGTTCTGCAATGCATAATTTTCTAAAATAGACAAAGTGTAAATGCAAAAAAAAGCTGCATCATCTGAAGAATTTCATTTCACAAGCTGTCAAGAAAGATGAAGACAAGAAATAATTAAAAGTGAATGAATAATTGGAGATACTGCTTGGAGAACAAGATACTGCTATTTCTTTCTATTTCTGGGTTTTATTCAATTTTCCCCTCCTTAGTATCTTTTTCTTACTCAGGAGTGCAGATGTGGAAAACACATAACTTCATATCTGACCTGAAGGTTATGAAGTCCTTTTAAACATTGAAAGGTAGGATAGGAAAGGCATTTGGACATGGGCTACAGCTGCTTCTCCAAAAAAGTAATAGGGAGAGAGACAGGAATAACAGCATCAGGCTTAAACAAGGCAATAAAAAGCCTTAAGAATGTCAGCTCTAATTACTGTCATTGGCCATCTTAATAAGAACTTGAGAGTGACCGATAAGCACCGCTCTCATCACATCAAGCAGAACTTTCTGTGTCAAAGCTTCTACAAGATGCCTTTGGTGTTACGGTACAAAGTGAGAAAATGAATAAATATATCACTTAGAGTTACGTAGCCTGAAGGTGTGTAGCTGCCAATGTTTGGGAGTGCTCTGAGTTTATGAAATAAAGAAACAAGCCAAAGCAAATGGCAAATACATGAATAGAATGTGGTTACCAATAGATAATTCATTATGTAAGGTACAAAGAAGTTTTTCAAGCTATGTAAAGGAAAATTGTTACTTGCCTTCATTGATTGGAGGTGCTGGACAGTCAGGGCTGGCTTCAGTGGCCTGTGGGTGGGCACCATACTGGAAAAGCATAGTCTGCCATGACAGGAGTGACATGGGATGTCTAAAAGCTCTATACCCTCCTTGAATGGCAAGCGAAGGCCAGGCAAGACACCCTGCAGAACCATAAATGGCCTATTTTCAAACACTAAATCTTGCCCTTCGGCTCCACTGCACAATGTGTCAACTGCTAAGCTTGACATCAACCCAGTGTTCAGACTGCCCTGAAAAAAAGAAACCCACCTGACAAATCCTACGTTAAGTCCACTTACATAGCAAAGCAAGGCTGAGCATGTCAGATTGGTGGATAAGGTGGGATTTACAGACAGATATGTATAAAATATATATATGTAGATATATAATCTCAGCTAGTTTAAAGGAATTTAATGTGTAATGTGTAATGTCTAATGTTAATGTTCCACTTGAATTTACAGGACTCCCAGCGCTGGAAGACCAATTCAGAAGCGGTTGTGTAGCAAAATGATTTTTTAAAAAGGGGGTATCTTTTTGTGTGGGACCCAGAAAGGCTCACAATGGAAAACTCCGTAGGAGGATAGAATTTTTCTTCTCATGTTAATAGATAAGGCATTATATAAAAAGCTTCTAGGGAGCAGTTTATAAAACAGCTACCCAAAATAAATATTTTGAGCCAGTGAATAGATAGTCTATCTGAAATGAGCTTGTGTGTGACAAGCAAAGCCACCCACATTGTGAAGAGAAGAAATATTTTTAAATGCTCATCTTGCAATCAAAGTAAGAGGCAGCTGCTTTCTAGAGACAGCAGGACACCTGCTCAGAAAGTGGGACAGCCCTCAAAGTATGTGACTTTTCTGGTGGAGGGAAGAATCATCTTTAGTGAAATATGCCTCTGCTCCCCACCTGTCTTTCTAAGAGGCAGCATGGTCATTTTTGCCCCATTTGGCACCTTGCTTTTGCTCCGCGCTTGCTGTGGCTGTGGGAAGAGTAGTGTCCTCCAAGAAAGCAGGGTTTTAGAAGGTGGTTGCAAATGAAGAAGCATGCACTTAACTCACAGCATGATTTATGAGAAATTTTGGTCTGTAGGGTAGCTGTCATCCACAGTCAATAGGAGATTTCCCCAGGGCAAAGGAGAAAATAAAGCCTAAACCTACAGCTGTCCTCTGAGGCCTATAAAGGCTATATTGTCTTTTTCTGTAGAAGTCTTCAAAAAGTAAGGGATTTTGCAAGCAGGGCATAATTTAAACAGTATATGACATTTTCTTAATGTCATTCCCATAGACCTGAGACTGCAATAACAGTCCCTGTGTTTCCAGTCCCACTGTGTCAGCAGAGGCTGATCTAGATAGTGTACACAGCACAATATGTTTGCCATTTCAGTCCTTGTTACAGGGCAGCCTTGTCCAGGCTTAGTTTCTATCAGTCCTTTTTAAGTTCACTCACACAATACATTCTCCTTGATCTTTTTTCCGCAGTTGTCCTTTCCTTCGTTGTCACGTTTTGTTTCTAAGCTCCCACTGTGTTTCAGGTCTGACCATTATTTTTGGCTGCCAGCAAAGGATAATGAAGGAAAAAAAAAAACCAGCCCTTTTCCTAACAACACTGCACAACATCAACAGGAGAGGAGCTGAAAGGACTGTGTCTCTTTTTCCATAGGCAGGCTTTCTCATCATGCCCTGTATGCCATCGCCTACTGAGACTTTAACTATTGCAGGGTAAGCCAGATCATAATTATGTTCAAATTGAGCAATGCTACCTGTAGAATTATTTTTTCACATAAAGGCTTTCTTTCCTCTGTGACTGTTTGCTCAGAGCTCCTCTGCCCCTCAAAAGACAAGGAAAAAGCACAACAGAAAAACATTAATGGAGATGAACCGATTCCCTGCAGAAGGCTTGAGCCTTGAGCTTCTGGAGATTCATTTACACGAACCAACATGATGCTGTGGTGGGGGGACCTTCCAAGTCCCAGGAAATATGGATCTGCAACAGCCAGCTATAGATTCTGTATATGTGGAAAAGGAATACAAACCACTGCTGCAGTACAAAAGATTTACCAGCAGGAGTTTGAGGTGGATCCGTTTCAGCACGACAGCCAACAGTGCTTTCGGCAGGGAAGCCATTAGCTGTGCACTGAATGTGTGGCATTTTTCATAACCCGGATCCTTCCCAAAAGAAATGCATCTTTTTTTTAAAGTCTATTTGTTAAAAATTACATTTCAATTCAGTTTCCTAATGAAAACTTTTCTTTAATGCTATCCCTTAACCAAACTAGTGTAGTCCGGGATCTGATCGTAGGAGCTGATTACTGCCATAGTCCTAAAAGGCAGTGAGTCTCAAACTGCAGTACCGGCTTTTAAAGCAACAGAGTTGCTAGCACAAAAGACGTGAGCAAATGCATAAGTGCTATCTGTTTTTCAAGGAGGCCTGCTTTCCCCCTATTCAGTTGTCTTCTCACTCTTTTTCTTTGTTTTTTATGTCGAAGTCATAGGTAGCTTTTACATTGTTTTTGTTTTGATAGGTCTTCTAAAACAACTGATCGTGACTGTAAAGGGTTAGATAAACTATCTTCTTCACTACATTACCAAATGTAAAATAGCATCTGTCTGCACGAATGACTGAACCTCATCCCATTTCTGAAATAACTTTCTGAGATATAACAGAGGATCTAATTATTTGCACTGGACTTTATAACACTGTGCTTATGATATTGCAGATGCATCATTATTAGCTATTATAGAGCAATTACACCACCATAGAAGTATAGTAATTCTCCATTCTCAGAATAAACCATGGAAGATTTCATTGCATTTACAAATCTGAACTAAAGGGAGGAGGAGATGTGTGGTTATACCAACATTTAGAGCAGATGATTGGAACTTTTCAGTGAAGCCAGACTGCAGATAAATTCCTCTGCCTAGCATTAGCTCTGTAGTCCTAAGGAGCTGTTTAATGTATAAGAATGCCTCACATTTTTCAACACTGATGCCATTTTACTTTACTGTGAGTGTAGAGTGGCCATCCTATACAAATGTGACAAGATGCGCTCTAACGAGAGACAGTATTAGACTGCCGAGAAATTAATTTACAGTGTAAGATTCTTGGTGGGAACAAGGCATTAAATCCTCATCCAGCTGAAATCAATGGTAGAAGTCTCATTAATTTCATTTGGGCTGGGATTTCACCCAGTGTCTCTTGTCATGTCTTACATGGCTCAGAACCAAGATGCTGTTCCTCAGCTTCACCATCACTGATAAAACTCACAAATACTTACCTATTGCTTATTCTATATACTACATAATACTACTTATTTATTCTGCATTCAGAATGGTAATGATTCAGAACCGTAGTAGCTCTCACTGCCTGGTTTTGTTTATTGGTTGTTTTCTTAGCTTAGGTGACTGTATTGCCTCCACTGAAAAATGGATCCCTGCCTCTGCTCATGTATGCCTATGGGTCCCTTCTCCCCTTTCCATAAATTCTTGTGACTTCAGCATCCCTGGACTAGACTATGATGGATAAACTCTGCAGTCACTTCTGTGAAGGACTAATGCACATTCCAACCTCTTTCTGACAGGTTTCTGAACACAGCATAAATTTGTTTGCTTTGGACTCAGGGCAATATTCATTCTGATCTAAATTGGCAATGTTAATTGTCATTACCACAGTTTTGTTATTTATTAATCTCAGACATGGCACAATCAAGCTTAAGAAGAGAAAATTATATTTCCAGGGAAATCCATTACCATTAATATATACTCAAGTCCCAGTGTGCAAAAAATCTAGTGACCTGATCCAATAGATAAGGTCTTGTTAAAGAACTCTCCTTCTTCCCCTGCCACCCTGCCCTGGTTTCAGCAGGGATAGAGTTAATTTTCTCCCTAGTAGCTGGTACAGTGCTGTGTTTTGGATTTAGGATGAGAACAATGTTGATAACACACCGATGTTTTAGTTGTTGCTA
>NW_008794520.1:891304-891646 GCF_000699145.1 Aptenodytes forsteri
TTTTTGGCTTTTCTGGTTGCAGAGAGCCACTTGCTGCTGAGTTGTACTCAGCCAGGGCACTCTTGATAGGTTCTTAAATCTGCAAAAAAGATGGTCCTGCACTTTTGTTAAGTCAGTGCCACACCACAGTCAGCTCTACTCTGTAGTGCCAGTGCAACTGGGACAAGGCTTTCTAATGGATCCTCCTTTTATTGGCACTACGCTCTCAATGCGGTTGAGTGTTGCAATTGACACGCCAGAGGGATGGGATGCCATCCAGAGGGACCTGGACAAGCTGGAGAAGTGAGCCCATGTGAACCTCATGAAGTTCAACAAGGCCAAGGGCAAGGTCCTGCACCTGGG
>NW_008794520.1:892326-895056 GCF_000699145.1 Aptenodytes forsteri
CCCTGCCCACGGCAGGGGGGTTGGACTAGATGACCTTTAGAGGTCCCTTCCAACCCAAACTGTTCTATGATTCTATGCCAACATGAGCATGAACAAACTGGTGAGGCAGATTCTGTCTCACACCTGGGACAGGAACGTCCCCAGGATGGCTTGAGACTATAATCTTGAAATCTTTGCTGCTTTGAGAAGCTGTCTGGGATTCTTACTCATTTGGAAGTAGAATCAGCCAGCTGAGGGACAGTGGGGGATTGAATTGCTCCTGATGTTTTCTCATGATGTCCAAGTTAGAGTAAATTTCATCCTGACCTGAATCAGGTTTGCCATACTGAGATACTGTCATTTAGACTCACAAAGTGAGCAGAACATTTTTCCCATTTTCTTTGCCTAAATGCTTAGTAAAACATTACCCTTAATACAAACTCTGTCATAGAATATGTTTCTATCCACACATGCTCCTGCATTTTGAAAACAGCCTTAAAAGACTACTGCCTGCCTCTCCTATCTGTTTCTTTCTATATTGCCTGGTGCTTGTAACTGATAAGAACATGCTTTAAGCTCTGGGATTCATTCCCTTTCATTACATTGAGATGTTATGTCTCTATGCAGTTACAATCTGATAGATTTTAAATTAACAATATCGTAAAGAACATTAATTTTTCTGTGGATGAGATGTTATAAGGAATAATGGTATAATATTATCAGAGGTTCTTTTTTGTGCTCTGTTTTATGAACTGAGCAATTATGAAAATATTTAAATAATGAATGTAATTGCTTATTAAAATCATTAATGTGCATAAATATTTATATTCCTAATCAATGTTTCCTCAAAGGTATAGCCATAAATATAAAGAAAACAACATGTGTATGGTACATGCAAAATCTTGCATCTAGTTCCTCAGCTGGTATAAATCATCATTGTATAATTGCTCTCAGAGTGACCCCATTCTGCATGAGCTAAGGATCTGGCTTTTTCGGTCTGCACTGGTTATTTCAGTGTCTTACCTTTTGACTGACCAATGTCAGCTATCAGAGGCGACAGTGATTTTTGGACAGTGGGAACCCAGTGTTGTCTGGCAATCAGGCACCTCTGTGGGTGGCATTCTGGCCTCCTGCAAGTCAAGTCAATTTTCCTTCTTACTTCAGTAGGTCTGGATTCTCCATAAAGATAGCAGTCAGCAGTTAATACTTGCAGTTATTTTCAAAAAGGTAACCATACATTATTCTTTCTTTGGTTTTGTACTGTGACCACTTTGGAGAAATGCGAAGTATAAAAAGGGGTGAAACTATAAGGGCATATTTTATATGCCTGATTTCACAAACAAGCCATGAAATTCACAAAGAGAACTCTAAAGGAATATCTTTCATGTCTACCATCTTCCAGTCCCTCCAAATCCAGCCTGATTGCACATTGTTCTCCCAAAAAAAAGGTGACATTGGAATTGTGCAAGGAGCATAAAGTTTTAAAAGTTAAATGTAGCATACTTCAATTGGAAAATCAGTGATGAGATGGTGTCTAATTGCTTTTTAGCTCTGAAATGCTGCAAATTGTTTTATTAATTCACTGATATACACTGTATTGCCATATGTAAATAATTGCATTAACCCCTGTGCTCCCCCACCTTGTATCATATCACAGGGAAGAACAGACTGACAGAAAAGTCACAGCAGGGCATAACAGAGCAATGTGAAGAATAGAGTATGATTTCTAATTAAGAGTCAGGAGTCTTAGATGACACATTATTACTGGAGCTGAACAAGGATAAAAGATGAATGTCTAAAATAATAGCGTGATAGCTAAAAACGAGGTACAACAGCAATGCCCTATTAAGGTACCCTTTCCATTCCAGAGATTTCCATTAATTTAGGTGGGTCTGGAGGACATGGAATGTGTGTATGTGCAGATGGTTGTGCACACTTGAGGGATCACTGACATATATTTTGAGGTTACCAAATCTTAGCAGCATTTGAAGAGAAGCCCTACAATTGACAATAACCCCACAGTCTGCTTTCAATCTCAGGACCAGAATTTGGTTATGGGTCCTGAAGGCTGGCTTGTCATTTATTAGATGGGTTACCATGTCTGAGACCATTTTGGTTTTGTGCATGCTCTGTGTAAGTGGTTCTCATTCCCTCCCTTAGAGATTTATATATGCCTATGTGTGTGGGTGTGGGTGTTCACTGAATTAACCTGTGGGTATTCAATATACGGATAATAAATAATTTTCAAGGGAAAATGTCACCTATTTATCTATGTATTCATAAGTTCTTTTCGACAGATTCTCAAGCACCTTGTATATCTTATCCTTTCACCACTCCAGTAAACTACTATTTCCCATTCCCAAGTAGAGTTTCTCCTGGAGAAACTGGCTGCTCGTGGCTTGGATGGGCATACTCTTTGCTGGGTAAAAAACTGGCTGGACGGCCGGGCCAAAAGAGTGGTGCTGAATGGAGTTCAATCCAATTGGCCAGTCACAAGCGGTGTTCCCCAGGGCTCCGTACTGGGGCCAGTCTGTTCAATATCTTTATCAATGATCTGGATGAGGGGATCAAGTGCACCCTCAGTAAGTTTGCAGACGACACCAAGTTGGGCGGGAGTGTTGGTCTGCTCGAGGGTAGGAAGGCTCTGCAGAGGGACCTGGACAGGCTGGATCGATGGGCCCAGGCCAACTGGATGAGATACAACAAGGCCAAGTGCCGGGTCCTGCACTTGGGTCACAACAACCCCATGCA
>NW_008794520.1:895338-940627 GCF_000699145.1 Aptenodytes forsteri
TGTTTAGCCTGGAGAAAAGGAGGCTGAGGGGAGACCTCATCGCGCTCTACAACTGCCTGAAAGGAGGTTGTAGCGAGGTGGGTGTTGGTCTCTTCTCCCAAGTAACAAGCAATAGGACAAAAGGAAATGGTCTCAAGTTGTGCCAGGGGATATTTCTATTGCATATTAGGAAAAATTTCTTCACCAAAAGGGTTGTCAACCATTGGAACAGGCTGCCCAGGGAAGTGGTTGAGTCCCCATCCCTGGAGGTATTTAAAAGACATGTAGATTTGGAGCTTAGAGACATGGTTGAATGGTGGACTTGGCAGTGTTAGGTTAACAGTTGGACTTGATGATCTTAGAGGTCTTTTCCAACCTAAATGATTCTATTACGCTATGATTCTATGATTCTAGAGCATTGAGGAAGAAGGCTGTTAGCTGATTTATCAACCTAAAATTTAGTAGGAAAGGAATACCTGGAGATCAGAATTGTGAAGTGAATCTTTGCAGATATTATATAATGAATGAAATGTATTTTCCAAGTGTACCCTTCTCAAATAATAATCTGATCATATTGTGCTAATGTGTCCTTACTAATTTTTATTCTTCAGGTCATTTCACACTTAAAATTATAGTGTAACCTTTTCAGGTCAGAATTACCACTTCTAGTTCAATGAACTGGCTGCTACACCTTAAGTACTTTTTTAAAAAAATAAGAAGATGGACTTACTTCCTTGTGTTAAATCAAATCTTAGGTTCATGTTTCCCTTTGTGAATGTCCATATGCCTGATCAGAATTGAAGGACAGTGTTACCAGAGAAGGACTTTTACATCTGCTGGAATGTGTATAAATTTATATTTGGATCCAGAAAAGTTCAAGAAAGAAAAATGTTCAAAGTGGGACCTCTCACTCCAAGTGCCCATGTGTAGGATTCTCCATCACCTTTCCTACCAGGGAGGGCTTTCCTATGGAGAAGGTTGTGTTTTCTGAAAGACCCTTTCAACTCTCAGTTGCAAACCGGCGTGAAAGGAAGGAAACTTCTAGACTAATTTCTCTTCAGTCACTTTGAATGTGACTGCACATCCCTTGACTGGCAAAAAGGAAAGAGTGTGATTCTTCACCGGTGACACAGAATATAACCTCAGTTCTTCCTTTCCATATTTTTCCATTATTTTTTATGTCCACCATCTTCCAGTTTCTCCAAATCCAGTCTGATTGCACATCATTCTTCAAAAATATTTCTATCCCTCTGCAAACCAAGACAATCCATGATACCACAGACATTTCTTTCCTTCTTTCATAAGCAGCACATGTCCTTCGTGCTGCTCTATTATAGAGCTGGTATAATTGAATTAGGGGCCACATAGTGAATGGATTTGTTAAAAATAACAAACAAAATAACAAAGAACAGCCAGGGACAAGAGTTGCAAAAATTGGTACTGCCATTGAGAGGACTGTCTGTCAAGTTTGCAGCCTTTACCTCAGCCTGTGAGGCCTGAAAAACTCACATAACCCCTCTGAGGCTGTTTCTCCTTTGGAATAAATGAAGAAGAGCAATCACATAAAGCATCTGATAGTAAGAGCATTATGTGCTGCACAGACACCTATGTTCCTAGTCTAGAAGACAAAAAATTGGTCTACCACACCTGGGATGGTGAGACAGGGTGGTCTGCTTGCTTATAGGGGTGTCCTGATTAAAGTAAGCTGCTGACCGGTGGAATTTCACCAGGTCCTATGTAGACCTCAGTCTCATTTGGCAAATAAATACTGATATTTTTTCAGAAGTTTACAACAAGATCTAGCATATCTTGATAAGGATCCTGAGCTATTCTTTAGTTTGTAGCACAATCTCTCCCAGAGTACAGCATTCAGATTCCAGCTGTAGCTTGTGACCAAACCTATCTCCTACTACTGAAATCATTTTGTCATCAGTTGTTTGGCAAAAATAAAGACAGGATTGTTAACAGAAATCCGTTACTCAAAAAAAACCCCAAAACTAAAGGTGCTAGGGAAGAGAACAACTGAGGCTTTTTTTCCAGTGCATTCAAGGTAAAAATTCCCATTGATTTAAGTGACTAATCCAAACACGAGAGAGAAAAGATAAGTCTCATGTTTAACATCCTGCGCTTATTGGCTCTGCTGCAGAATTTTATCATAATCTTTTGTAAATCACTTAGGGAACATTTACATTTCATAACATACCTGCAGTTGGAACTTTAGGTTCAGGCTTTATCTTACTTAATGAAAGAGAAATGCATGGATTAAAATTCCCTTAGCCAGAGGAAGGAATTGACCCCATACCTCCTTTTCTAATGCTCTACAGGCCATGTTTAAAAGGAAAAAAAAAAGGTCTTTCCTCAGGTCTTCAATAGGACCCCATCTTCTTGAACCTGACTACAATACCTTAAGTATAAGATTTTAAATTCGTGTTGTACCCATTTGTCCCTTCTCTTACACCTTGCAGAGTTGAGTTGGACTCTTTGTTGTGGTGCGTGTTTTGACCCAGCTGCACCATGCCATCTATTGGGTGCATGGATTCCTCACACAGAGCTAAAAAAAAAAGTACTGAGAGGCCAGGTACCCAAAGAGTTTGTTGGTAGGGAACTTAATTTACAAGCATAGCAGATGTTTATTGGATGAGATCTCACAGCACTTCTCTATCACTGTATTGAAATAGACCTTTAAAATGTTGGTGATCTCTCCATATAGGATGCTTCATGAACACAGAGCAAATGGTGATTCTGACCCAAAGAAATTGTAGTTAAGTTAGAAGAATAAAGGTAAGGATAGACATGAAGAAACAATGGGAAAACAGCAATTGGGAAGACAGGATACAGCATTGCAACACCTAATGGTACGTGTCAAAACTGCATCCTTAGAACACATTTTAGATTTTTTTCTCATAAAGTATGGTTATGTAAATATTTGTAAAAAGTGAGAAAAAGTACAGCTGTGATAAAATTCTTAGCCCTATTTTAGTGTCAAGTATAAACCTTTCAAAGAACAGACAAGGCAGCATGACAAAAACCCCAAAGAATAGACCATCCAAATGAGCTCTGCAGGAGAGTTAAGGTCTGTTCTCGCAGACACAGCAATTTGTTTTGTAGATTACTTTTAATGCGTATTTGAAAAATCCTTTTCAGGTCAAAAGGCTTTAGAGGTTTTTAGTGCTTTTCAGATTTGTTAAGCTGTTTTGGAAATGACTAATACTGATCTAAAATGATAAAGAAAAACATGCTTAGTATCCAATTTCAGATTTACTTGCCTTATTGGTCTAACAATACATAGATTTAATATTGAAGGACAATGAATAAAATCTATTCTTTTCAAGTGAATAGATTGTTTTTATCAATTTAAAATGGTATCAGCCTACTGTGTCTCACTTTGAAAACAACAGTAAATATTCTCACAAAACAAGTTTTATGTACATATCCATTGCTGCTATTATTGTGCTACCTAATTTGGATGTATATGTGGATCCCCAAACTCATTTTTATGTGACATTTGTTTCTATTCCTAGTTAAAGCCATGCTTCTTAGTGCAAGGCGCACTGTTATTATAACAGATGGCTTATTTCAATTCATAATGACTGGGAAAAATAATAATGAATCATGTAAGCAAGAACAAGCATTTCACTTTCTCTACAAGTTACTCAGTGCCTGCCAATTTGAAAAACAGCTGAGGGTTCTGGCTCTGGCTCCTTGTCAGAAATGCAAGGATGCTCTCAGGTTAAACTACAACAGCATATCCAATTTATGGAGAGCAAAACTAGCAAGACACAAGGCCTAAAAAGCTTTCCATTTGGGCATTCAGGGTTTTCCTTCTTAGCAACAAAAGGAAAGGAAAAACAACATAAATCCCTGGTGCTGGAAGGCAAATGAAGGAAAAACAGTCCCTGGTGTTATTTCAGGATAGAGTTGTACCCAGACACCTCACCAACCTAACTCAAAGGGAAGAGACTTTCGTCTCTCTCCAAAAGGAGGGTCTGAGTTACAGCCCTGCTGTCACCGTTCTCTTCTGAGTGATGTGGCTTCTTTCTAAAGTGGCATAGGTGGGCAGAACCTACATTTCTTTGAAAATGAGGAATCCATTTGGAGAACTTAATATTGAAAAGTAGGAATTTGATCAGGTTGCCTACAGTTTATATTCTACATAGCAAATTTATTGAATGGAAAGTTAGCAGATATCTCAACACACAAGTAAGTATACAAAACTTTGTTTACCTTGACACGTCTTCCTCCTGTTCAAAGCCTCCAGAGCTATCTCCATTGCTTCTTTCTCAAGTCTTTACATCCTTCTCTCTATTCACACTGAGTCCTGCAAGGAAATGCATGTTCTGAACTGGAGACACAGACTTTGACCAGATGACTGTTTCTAAATTACAGTATAAACATAAGGTGCTCCATACAGAGTCCTCCTCTATTACTAAGTAGCACTAAGTTGATTTAGGTATTTTATGGGTTGAGAAAACAGTTGATGAATTAATACAAATAGACCTTTAGAAACAGACCTTTATTTATCAGTTCTTTTTACACTGCTCAAAGTTGGCCGAATCAATGGAATAATGTAGGCCTCCTCTTACGTACACACATTTTTGTCCACTTCTTTTTCCCTACTTTTGGTTTATTCCTAAGGCACAAATGTTGCTGTGTGACCTTACCCACATTGTTCACAGATACCTCTCAGAGCATAAGATGTAACACCCAACATTAAAGCAGACATTGCCCTGTCATTGTCTTTTCTCTTCCCAGAGTAGATAAGCTAGAATTAACTGAGAGTGTAGACAAAGCTGCTCAGAGTAAGCAGGAAGCATTTTTTTTCCAATAGCATTTAAAAGAAAAACAAAACCTGAATCACCAGCCTCTCAGATGACATGGAAGTCTTTGTAAACAACAATTATTTTGACCTCACTCAGACAGAAGAAAAAAGCTGCCTAAATATAAGCTTCTAATGCCATTTTTTGATACATCTGTATATGTATATGTACTAGCTGGGCCTGTCTGGAAGGCTGGCATACATGCATGTGGCTCCGATGGCATTATCACAGCTATTTGGGCACCCGAACTGCTTCCACAGAAACTGAGGACTCTAACCCCTAAAAAAAGAGGGTCCTCATGATGAATAATAAATTGGTTCCCAGATTGGCACTCTGGTTGAGAAAAACGAGGCAGAAGGAATAAGGACACAAAAAAAAGATCGAAACATTTGCTATGAATATTTTCCAAGTTAAAGTATGTTTCATTTCCACATTTCTAAATGAGACTGCATTTCAGTTTTGAAAAGGTATTTTTCATTCAAAAGTGACACAAACTGAAAGAAAAAAAAAATTAAAACAGGGGACTAAGCAGCTAGAAAAGAAAGCAAGCAAATTGCTTTGGACAAAAACAGCATTTTGAGGTGATTCAAATGATTATTTTTGTGGCTGGTTCTCTGCTTTAATAATACCCTAGAAATCCTTCCTTTTCAGTTCAATGTACACTGCATGTGTTTTGCCTGTGAATTACTAAACTGAAAAATGTATCACTTTTCAGCTCTTCTGTCTTCCCCTTGTTGGTTTCTGCTAAACATCATCCTTTTTTTTGTCAGTGGCTACTGTGAGCATGTCCAAATGGGATGTACAGATGTGATGTATGAGTTTAAATCACTTCTGAAGTTCACTCATAGTTCTTACTTCTCAGGAAAAATTTGGGAATGATACCAGACCAGATTCTCAGCAACCATTACCCACACACCTGGAAAATACACATAAGAGTGAGTGGGCACAAGTGGTTCATTCTTCTTCCTAAAAAGTTATCTGTGCTATATATCCCATTGCATATTTATGAAGTGTGTGGGTAATGGTGGATGGGAGTCTATTCTGGCAGCAGTCTTGTTTATCTCATTTTCTATGATCTGTTTTTGTTATCTTCTTGTTTTATTTCTTCTACTGAATACTGCACTTTTTATTGCTTCACCAGACACATTTTAATGTCTTTCTTTTCATACAGAAAATACATACCAGGCAGCAGCTGACTTTAAGGACATAGTTTATACATCAATATACATTGGTAATTGAAGATGCTTTATAAATTGTGAGCCTCTCAGTCCCAAACTTAACATTATAGCACACAATCAGGAAGTATACCTATGCGTTACATCATTAAAAAGTGTCAGCACATATATATCAACATAGTAGGAGAGAATGTATTAAAAATGGTGTATTTACTTGCCAAGGTACTCAACACACTTACACGGTATTCTTCTCTTTAAAACGCCTCCTAGTACACCATAGGTTTCCTCTGCTGAAGACTGTAATACGATAGTTCTTTAAATTTTCCCTGCAAGCCAAATCTTCCAAGAAATCTTGCTGCTTTTCCTAGAAAACCTTCCCTACATAGCATTGGCTTCACACTTTTGACCATATCATTTGGAGAGCAGAAGATACCTCAAGATCCCCACTGCATGTGTCTGCATGGATTTGCTCTGGAACTGACTCAGGCTGGAATATATTGGTGCACAGCTGGAACACATTGGGTGCACAGCTGGAACATATTGGGTGCACAGGTGGAGCGTATTTTTCAGTTTGGTTTGGTCCACAGAGAGTCCAGTATCTGTGCTGAGACTCCTCTGCAACATGAATCAAAGTGGGGTTCACAGAGCTCTCAGGAAATTCCATAATCAGGAGGTTCAAGAGTGTAGTCCAGATCTGAACTAACATGCTGATACAGGTGGGCCCTGTCCTTACCACGTGGACCTGAATACAACACCTGCTTCTCAGAAAGTAACAGTTACTGTTATTTAACATTGAGTATGCTTACAGACGTAGTTTATGAAATCAAATTTTGTGAGAAAAACTAGTTGTACCTGCAAATAGAGTGTATAGAAGGATCTTATTTTCTTCAGAATATCTGTCATTAAATTACTGCTGACCAAAATTTTCAAGTTAATCATTCCTTTAAGCCATATTTAAACCCTCTGATTGGGAGTTGTCTTGCAATCAATAGAAGCAATAGGTGCGTAAGCTCACACAAGTCATCTATTTAGAAATCTTAGTGACTTCCATGCCTTTGGCATACCATAAGCCAAAGGAAAACAAATTCATAGTTCATTTGCAAATGCACATTGAAATTGCTTTGTTTGAACTACCTAGTGTGCCCAGCTAATATCCCTGTGCTCTCTTTATAGTCAATGAACGTAGGATCTTTGAGGCACTCATCAAAGAGTGACTCGGTCTATGGCTATGTTCTGGGACTGGTGACATTTGTGGTGAGTGCCTCAGACCTGGTCCTCAGGTGCCTGCTCCAGTTCTTCTGTGTGGGCAAATGTGCCAGGGAAACCTGGTGCGCCACGTGTGACAAAGGAAGGGAGAGAAAAAGGAAAGTATTTTACATTTCTGTTTCTTGTGCCAATGTAAGGGACAAGAAGCCGGGAAGTGGGAAGGGGACATGGTCGCAGGGTACTTAGGACTGTGTCTCTGATTCTTGAGGAGTGCTTCTTCCTCTCTTGGTCAGACTGACAACCCAGGGAGCCTGAGGAGCCTGACTGATCTTGTCAGCTAAGTGACAAAAATGGAGAGTTATGTCAAGCCTCAATTTTTTCTTCGCTTTTTTCTACCCTGCAGTAGGTAAAAGTATGAGACAGGGGAAATACTTTGTTGACATTTTGCAAAATTAAATACCACCAACTAAATTGGCATCTTCTATTTGTAAATGTGAGGGAGCTTATATTCAGTTTAATTTAAAAAAAACCAACAACAACAAAAACAAACGTAGATTTCATGAAAAAAAACCATAAAACACACATGAATGATGTCTCCGGCAGAGTAACGGAATAAGTGCTCACAAGGGCCTTTGATTTGAGAAGCTCACTTATTTGCATGATAATAAAGAGGATGTATGTGTATAGGGACACACAGTACTTTTTGGAACTCTGTTCAGGTTATAAAATGCCCATATTCTCTATTTTATGTTCAAAATTTAATTAAAAATTCTTTGATTTACTTACTAATTCTTGATGTACTTCCAATATACTTTCCTCTGTTTTGTATTCAGAATTCATATGTGCTTGGTTAGAGAAAGATATTTATTGCATTTTTAATGTTGATTTTAATATGCTCAATCTAGAATATGAAAGGTGTCATGACAGCCTCATAACGTTGTATACATGGAGCTTTGTTTACTAAATGCCACGCGCATCTCAAAATCTGCCTTCAGTACATAAATTGTAGCTTGTCCTTATCAGGATTCCGCCAACAAATATAACGATGCATAAGAATGAGAAGAAAATGACAAATCTGGCAATTAGTTTTTGATCTTGTGAAATCCTGACTTCTTTATCATTCGTTGCAAAACCACTCTGATTTTATTGTGCAAGGATTTCACCATGTGAAATGAGATTGATTGTGTGATTTTCACTATACGCATATGATTACACTTCTGTGTAGGTAAGCAAAAACCTTCAATCGAGATCTTACATTTGTTTGTAAGGGTTTGTAAGCATCCTAATATCCTCCTTTCCCAAAGTGAGCAAATAATATTTTTGGAAATTGGTCCTAATGTAGAATTGAAAAAAAAAAAGTAAAATAGTGTCACTGGAAACATGTGGAAGTGGTATGTTCTGTCACTGAATGCCTTAAACATTTACCAGGTTGAGAATAGGGTGAAAATTTCAAAGCAGTTATTTTAATATTGTTTAAAACGTTTGCTGAAACCAGAATCTTGCTTTTTGTTTAATCTGAATAAACCTTGAGCAGTGGAGTTTAGCTGGCGTAGTAGTATGCAGAAAAACATGTTGGTGTGACATGTGGAAATATATCAGAAATGCATATTTATCAGCTCTGTGTTTATCGATTTAAAGAATAGATAATATATCTTGCAGTACAAACTACATATCACAACTAAACAATGTGGATTAGAATCTGATTCTTCATGGTCAGTCTGTGGTATAATTCAACAAATAAGCCAAATGTCAAGTATATCAGGAAAAATCACTCACAAGCACTCTGGGATCACAAAAAAAAAAAAAAAGGTTGATATTTATCAGTTAAGGTCCCTACTGTTTGCCAGGTGCTCACTCCAGTTGTTATCTCTACCTGGCACAAGCTCTTAATTTTGCTGTTTGAGCTTAATTGTTTTACAGGAACAGCAATATAATGTAATGAGAACTGCCAAGGTTGCTCTGCTCCTTAGGATAATGTGGTTTACAGAGCTCAGGACAGGGCGTATAGATATAGGACCAGACCTGCCTGTAACTAAACAAGAATTAAGAAGGTTCCATGAGTTCAATAAGGTTAATCTTTTAAAATTTAAAGTTCATCTCTTTTTTCCATAAATTGTTTAATTTACCTTAGAAGGTAGCGATGGGCTCTTGAGAGGACTCGGGGCAATTCTGTTGTACTTGGGTTTTTTTTCTGTTAGCACAGACCTAAATCCCTCTGTCTTCTGACAACTGAAATGAAATACACGCTGCAATACACATACTGTTAAGTACTTTGCCAAGATATACTGGGCAAAGAGGTTGCTGTTTCACCAGCAGAAGTAATACACACCCCCAGAAAATCCCAGTTTCTTTGCCAAATGATGCTTTCTATTCAAGAAAATTCTAATGTTATGGGTAAAAATTACTCTATAGAGAAATGCTTCATGGGGCAGGACTGCGTGGGGACAGATAAAAATCAGAGAGCGCTCAAGGTTTTACTGCCAACCCTTGAACACACTTCACTTTTGCATGGCACATCTTTCTCATGTGTTCAGAAAAAAAAAAGGCGATTAATACCTGGCTGCTATACCAATTGCTACAGCACTCACCAAAGGGAAATGACCTGTCAGCCAGACAGCTCCTCCATCACAGCTGGCAATATATGCTTATCAAAGGTCCCCTAAGGTATCTCTTCAGAGGGAAGGGAAGAAAATATTCTCGTCATTGAAGGCACACAGTTGAGCTATAACTCTGCTGCAAGGAAGTTATCTTTCAGGATTCCCTCTCCAGCACCTTTATCTCTTGGATGCAGAACTTAATTCTGCTTTCTGTCTTTGCAACGACAAAGTCGATGAGGACATGCATAGGAGCTGGTGTTGCTGCAGGAGCCATCCTTCAATTGCATGGAGGGCATTGCTATGGCAGAGACTCTTGATTCCAGAACCTTAAATTCCTGCCTTCTCTTACAGAGATATTCTAGCAGGTAGAAGGTCTGTGAGATGTCTGCACGTACTTACATGTGTGTGTATACATGTCTAAACAGTCACTTCTAGTTCCCTTTACTCCCACTGCATCCTTCTACAGACTCTACTCTTTACTACTTAAACTGTGATATGAAGCTTTGCCCTTTAGGGGAAAAAAAAAAAAATCCTATCCATGACAAATTCAGCCTTAACTATCTGCTCAGGAGGATGAAGTTTGATCATAAGGAGATTAAACAGGCTCAACCTGACATATTGAAACAACCGCATGGGATCCCAAATCTTGTTATCGGTAGCAGACAAGAGAGTTACATCTTACTAGAAATTCATTTTCAGTCTCTAGGATCTGGCAAATACTATTATATAAGGTAGGTCTGAAGGTTACAACATATTGGTCATGTGCATTCCCTATTTCAAACTGTACTTTCCGGAATAAGGATTGCCATCTAGTTTTACTGCCCATACAGTTTACCCATCTTGATGAAATATCAGAAAAATACATTAATAGCACATTATGGTTTCCAAGTTCCATCCCCAGTTATTCAAATTTCTATTCTGTTCACTTCTAAAAAGTGCTGCAATAACATTCACAATAAAATGGTACAAATGGGAACAATGAGTTCAATACTAAAATGTTTGACTAGTGCTCATTCACGGGAAGCAAATACCTTGACAAGGGTTATAGGCTGAATGTTAATGCTAATGCTTATACTACAGCACATCTCCAGAGTATTATTTTAATGACACTATACCAGTTAAAGAACATACTAGCATTTTTTAATAAGTTTTTTACTTGTTTGGGAAACTGAGTGAACAATCATATTGGCATCTGTCATTACCAGTCAGGGTTGCAGATAATCTAGTTATTTAAAAGGCAAAACACTGATACGATGCTCATTCCCTGGTAAATGATGCTTACAGCTGTGCTTTTGTTAATCTGTGGGCTGATGTTGTCACACCTTATTCATAGCTTAACATTGAATGAGACAAAACTCTACTCATAATGGAATGCTGATGAATTTTAACATGGGTTATGCTCTGACACTCTTAACATACAGAAAATAAATATTTCATTTTTTGTTAACGATTGCATAAGAGAGGCTCCTTATACTCTGTACATTTGTTTACACCTGTGTAAAACACAAGTTTCATGGGAAAGCACATACATTTCGTTACGTGCTCAAACAGCTCCTACCATGGAGCATCTAAACAACCTTCTGACACAGTGAAGAAAGAAAGAAAACAGCGAGAAAAGAGATCATGGGTAAAAGGATCTACATATGGATATTTACTTAAAAGCTAGCACACAGACATACTAGCATTTATATCAAACATCTTTTACACATTTAAACTCCTTTTAAATATCCATCTCTAAATCTCTTTGTAAGCTTTCAGCTGAGTCATTTTGTTGGCAAGTTCAGAGTGTTACACCATGACTCCATCGGCTGAAAGATTTAGGGAGATGTTTAATGGAAAAATATCCCCATCAGTTATAACCTGAAATAAATATGCAATGGAAATCATCAAACTGTTATTACTCAATAAACAATTCTCTGTAGTTAACCACCCCAAACAGACTGTGAAATATCTTTGCTTTTTCCAAATTTACTATGTTATGCATGCCTGTTTTAACCTATAATGCATTTAACAACTGTCTTTTTTAGGTATTTGCTATCAATTACATGTAATGTAATGTGAACTGTTCATCTAAAGCATAACATCTTTCTGAAACCTGCCACTAAGGAAACCAAAAACTATTAAAACCAGTAACTGTCTTGAGGACCAAGTATTATTTTGCACAAGTTGCATTTACATGTTTACTTAAGCGAGAATCTCCAGATGAGTTTTAACATAGGAAGAAAAGCCTGGGTTTTCTACTGAAAACAAGCAAAAAATTTGTACAAGCAAAAAAATCAGTTATACAAATATTTGTGAACAGAGAAAAATGAGATGCTAAAAAAATATTTGTGTTTCTCAAAAATGTTTAAAGAATAGGAATGGGTGTAGCGTGTAAGAAAGTCCTTTTTTTTTATGGTTGGCTGGTATCATTTCAAGCTGCCACTGCTACAGTGATGACTACTGAGCAGCAAAGTCCAGCCTACGTGAGATAATACCTTTTTAAGATTGTCTGCAGAGTAGTACATTGGTATACAGAAAACAAATGGCTTCCTCACACAGTCGTATGAGGGAGTCAAAAGGTGTATACAAGAGGTTTTCTACTCATTGAAGGGACTGCTTGCAGCTGAAGTCCCTGTTCCAAGGGGCGATGAGAGGCTGTGGACCTCTCCCCAGGTACCGTGGGGAATTCACTCAACTGTACAAGAGGAAATTTAGAGGCAGACAGATTCACAATCTGACTCCTCTATTTTGGGGCAGGGTAGTGACTGGTTCTGGTTGAGAGCCATGGGTAAAGCCATGGTAACTCAGAAAAATGTAGGAAAAGAAGCTGCCCAGGTCACCTATTCTTTACTCAGGGCAAATGAAGTCCCTCTTGTCCTTTTCCCAAGGTGAATAAAGAATAACTGCTTCTGGAAACTGTCACCTCTTTTAGCCTTTTTTTTTTTTTTTTTAAGATGATTTTGTGTTTAGGCCTATAAATTAAGGGTAGTTTCTTGACTTTGTATGGAAGTATTATCACACTGGTATTTCAAATGTTGTCTGAATCACAGCAAGATCTTAAAGCCCTGTAAGCAGTAGCCTGAGCACAATAAATAATAGAGCAAATTATCCAAGACTATCAAAAGAGTGATGAAGTGCATATGGCTGTTCAAACACAACTCTGTCCTTAGTGTTTTTATAACAAAATAATTATATACATGGAGAAAGACATCTACAGAGCTGCTTACTTTGCACAATGCCTAACAACTTTAAGAAAAATGATTGACAGGGAAATCACCATATGTCAGTATTTCCTATTCTGAGAGTTAAATCCTACACCCTTTAAAGTTAGAGAAATTTTTTCGTTGATATATTGGGATCGGGTTTTAGGATAAGTGTAGATTTGTGTGATTCACTGCATACTCTTCCATGACAGCACAGAGTTGTTTATGTCTTTATCCTTAAATCCCAGGATGTCAGTGTTCATTTTTATGGTAAATGTGAATCATCTTTCTCTTTATCTGTCCATGTATACAGATAGTTCCTTTCCTGAGTTCTCTGTAACACTTAATGTGTTTATTCTTGCAACATTGACATGGGGTCAGGGAAGTACTGTTAGCCTCAAAAGCACAGATTAAGAGATTCCCAAGGATGCTAAGAGACCTAACACTTCTTCCAGATCCCTCTTTGTAGGTCCGTACCTATGAGACTGACACCAGGTGAATAAGTACACGTGTGCAGAGATCTGAGTGTGGACCTCCCAGACTCAGGGCTTCATCAGCAGAGCATCCTGCCTTCCCTTTACTCCTTAGCCACAACCTCAATAATACCAAGGGATCCAAAGAATAGAAGGATGTTTCCAGACTGTCAAGTCACCAATAACTCCTCTCAACAGCAAAAGAAATCAATTTTTCCGATTAGTCTTAAACGTACACAGCTCCATGACAAAAAATTACACAATGATACAATACCTGGTATTCCCCGGCCCATGGTGACAGCATCCGAGAAGCTCCTTATGACAAACAGTATCTCAAAACATCTATGTGTATCTATGGGAATCAATGCACAGTAAATTTCCTTAAGCTTTTTCATGGGACATTGAGTCAAATTTTTACAGGTCTAAAATCCATTTCCACATGGAAAAAAACCCTGTTACATTCTATAGAATTTTGTAACCCTATTAAAAGCCAATAAAATTTATACGCTTCTGGAAAAAAATCCTGCCCTAACATTTTTCTAAGCAAGGCAAAGTAATGATTCAGCCAAAAAAGAGCTTTTCTCAAAGTGAGAGTAATAAAACAAAAATATTAAGTCCCTTTCATCTTTATTTTCTTAAGCCTGCAGAAAAATATGAACCTTCCAAGTCTTTTCCATTCAACTTTTTTTCAGTGAAGCTATCATGTAAAGCAGAAAAATAGTAGAACAGAAAAGGAAAGGAATAAAGTATGGCACAACTGTCACAGGAAAACTCCCCAGCTCTTGCAGTTTTAGGAACTATTTAATAAAATCCTGTGCTGGGTAAATGAGTAGAAAATATAGAGACTATTTCTGGATTAATCTTCCATTGAGAATTACCCAGACTAATCTCTCTCTGAAGTATTTTGCTTCCGCTTTCCCCCTGAGCCTCCAGTAAGATTAATGTGTGAGTATAGCACATTAGCTTATTTAGCTTCACAGTGGTCATACTTGGTGGCAAATTATTAATATTTATAAAGAAACTGCGATAACAGAAGGCTCTGTGCTGGATTAGCTATCTAGGAACACATTTCTAATTCTGGGACAAGTGGAAACACTTAAAATGAATACTGAATTTTTGAGTGTCTCCACAGCCAAGGCTGGAAACCAGTGGCAGCAGTTTCATAATTTCTGGCCTGTGTACATCCACACCTTTGAAAACTCTACCAATTTTGGGACCCCTTATAAAATGTTATGGTTTAGCTTAAGGTTTAGTTTGTGCATCTTCTCTGAACATCTCCGGAGCATGACCTGACAGCAGTAACACAGGTCTGTTCTTGCCACTCGTATTAACTTTGTCAGGCTGGGTGTCGGTTTTCTTTTGCCTGTGCTTGGGTCAAACCATCTTTCATTTCCAGGTGTGCTTACCCTAACCATTTCATTTGCTTTGTGCTGTGAAGTGAACCACTGGCCAAAGCAGTTGTTGCCAGACTGCTCCTGTTTCCACTGAAGCTTACAGCTGAGACTAAACCCATGTGAAACGCTGTGATACACAGAGGCTTGAACCTGGGAAGTATCTCACAAACCTCTCTGGACATAGGGCATCAGCAGCAGGGCGTCACCGTTCCTGTGTTTCCTCTGTAAAGCTGGCAATACGTGTTCTGGTGTCACATACTATCTGCAATGAGGCTTTAGCTTGGGGCACGATGGGGTCCTGTCTCTCAGACTCTTCTGCAGCTTTTGGGGGGCAGATGAACTACTGTCCTGTATTCACCACTCAGGGAAACAGCACACAGTCAAAGCACCTCTTTGCTCTTGGTTTCTGATTAAGGCCTCTCAGTCACATTAAGTGTATTGACCAATTTGCCATCAGAAAGATGAAAAACGGGTCACAGCTCTAGACTTTGCTCCACCTGGCTTCAGTGGGACTAAGTGGATGAACTGATTCTGGAGTATTTAATTCAGATCCTGTGGAACAGGGAAACGTGTGTTGCAAGCAAGGACCTAATTCTGCAGTCACTCAGTCTAAATAATTGCATGAAGGGTCACGGCCAGATTAGTTTTCCAGCCTAAATTATTTTATTCCTTGAAAGCAATAAATCTAAAGCAGAAACCGGTGTCTATTCTCTAGATATAGATTTATTTTCTGCTGTGCAATTCTCAGGAATCACTCCTGAAATGGTGAACTTTTCTAAATGTCAGTTAAAAGGTTCACTGATTTCTTTGCTCATTTCCTAAAAATAATGTGTGTGCATACTCTCTTGGCCTGTTGCTTTAGCTTACCCTGCCTAGCCACTCTGTAACCAACTCCTTTGTCCACACTTTTCTCCCCCTGTCTTAGCCACTCTGTAAGCAACTCCTTTGTCCACACTTCTGTCCAGTACTATTAACTCCTGTTCTTTCCCTGCTGCCTTTCAAAGACTGATCCATGAGTTCATCAGAAAAAAGGTAACTAATAATTTTACTGATCAGTTAACAGTTGATATAAACTTTTTATATATATTTTGTTTTCTTTTTTAGCCACTCTGTAAGCAACTCCTTTGTCCACACTTCTGTCCAGTACTATTAACTCCTGTTCTTTCCCTGCTGCCTTTCAAAGACTGATCCATGAGTTCATCAGAAAAAAGTAACTAATAAATTTTACTGATCAGTTAACAGTTGATATAAACTTTTTATATATATTTTGTAAATCCTAAAAGAAGTCTGTTTTTTCTTTCTCTTTTAGTTATTGAGTATTCCTTTGTCCACACTTCTGTCCAGTACTATTAACTCCTGTTCTTTCCCTGCTGCCTTTCAAAGACTGATCCATGAGTTCATCAGAAAAAAGTAACTAATAAATTTTACTGATCAGTTAACAGTTGATATAAACTTTTTATATATATTTTGTAAATCCTAAAAGAAGTCTGTTTTTTCTTTCTCTTTTAGTTATTGAGTATATATGGATTTGAAAATTCCTTACCTTTGAGATTTCAATTTCAGTTTGTCTCTTGTTTGCTTTTATCTCTTTTTACTTGTTCTTAAAAACCTCCTGGTTGCCTTCAGTGCTTTGTGTCTCCCTTTTTTCCAACAGCATTTGCATACATCAGTCTCTTCAAGCACAAATGCTTAAAATGTAGCAGAACAAAGATTGTATATGCAGGGTCTCAATGATATAAAAAGACACTATAAATAAACAACATACCTTCCTTCCTTTCTCTTTTCCCTTTATTGATAACTTGGACATTGTGAGAACATAATTGATTTCTGAGGCTATTAGGAGTTTTGTTCCAGTGGTGGGGAGGGAACACAGCCTGGAAATTTTGTTTCCAGCAGCTCCTGAAACAAGAACATGGAAGCCTCTAAAGAGGGTCCATTCTAAAAAACTGAAAGGAAAACTCCATTCTTATCCATTTTATCCTGACACTTCAACGAGACCACTTGTCAATTTATATGAAGGAAACTTTCATATACATTTCTTTGGCACTGTAAGTGAATTTGATTCCTTCTTCTTCCTCTCTTGGACAGAAGAGGCAGAATCAAAGTTGAGAAATTAAGTCATGGATGAGTGTCTTAAAGTGGAAACGATGCTGTTCCACTCAACTGGGACTTTTAAAACAAAGCTAGAAAAAATACAGGCCAAAGTTACATTGTAAGGAATGAATTGCAGAACACAGTTTAGACAACCTCACAGGTGTTCCCTGTGACTGGGAGCATCAAAAGATCTTACAAGTTACATGCTTCTGCTTTGTATAGGTTTTGTCATGTTTGTCTCTCATCCTGAGGATACCAGGGTAACTTGTCTTCTGAAGCTGCCATTCTCACCCGTGCTGTTGAGTACTCACTTGTGTGAATAAGCTTCCATAAGCTCCGCAAGAGCTAGCGTAAACCTCTGTGTATGTTGCTGGCACCCATTGCACCAGCCTCCGGAGGATGTAAGTCTACTAAATAACCAGGTAGAGAGCACAGATTTAATTTTTATGTCTATGATTGAGCACCCTCACAGAGGTGAATGACACTTACCCTGTGATCGATATGAGTGCACAAACAAAAATACGGATTCTGCAGTCTGGCTCTGTGCTTTTTATTTATTTGGTTTTAGTAGCCTGAAATTTAATTGTGGCCTCGCTGTTGATATCTGAAAATTTTAGTCCTTTCCCACTTCCTCTATGTATTATTGAATTTCAGCCAAGTTTCTCTTTACTCATTTCACATTCCTTCAAAGTCCGCTTCTCTCCAAGCCCAAGATATTTGCATCGCCGCCTTCTCTGCAGACCTTCATCAGCATGTTAAACTCAATGATAGAAGAGAAGAGCAAAGAGTCAATGTGCTAAAAGAAGGCTTTTTGTGATATATGTTCAAAAGGGATCTTTGAAATCTCAATGAGCTAAAATTGCATGCATGAAAGAGCCTGCTTTCCTGAGGTCATCAGCAAGGTGAACTATTCTCATCACAACACAATAAAAATGCCATTGTTTTATGTATAGCAATTCTGTAGTACACTCTACCTTGCGGTGAGCAATTTGTCCAAGAATAAAAGGTAAGTGCTCACACTATACTTTTTATATGATCATTCCTGTTTGAGGAATCTTACCAGCCAAACTGAGGTAAAGAAGGTGAATGTGAAGAGAAAAAATGAAAACAAAAAAAAGAACAGAAAACAGCACAATATGGAGGATGGGGGGGGAAAAAGATAAAAGAAAACACAGGACTGTAGAAAATTGAAACTAAAAGGACAAATTTTGCTTAACATCATTAAGGGGAACTAAAATTGATGAAACCTGTCGTAAGTGAATTCTATGTGGCATAAAAAGATTTTCAGGTGCTTTAATGGTACCACGCTCTACCAGTGGTGTCTAGCCCATGAGAAAGATGCCTTTAGCTCAGTTTCATGTCCCAAACAGGAGCTAGTGGTTGAGGCTGAGGGAAGAGGATCAGAGCTGTGCCATCACACAACTGTGCTTCCCCCATACACTCTCTCAACTCCAGAGGTTTGTTACTCAAACCAAGCCCAAAGTAATTTGTGTTTAATAGTCAGCCGGGGAACATTTTTCCCCCCGTGTCTTAGCACTTTTTTAACACAGGTAAACTTTTTTTTGCACACACAACATCGTGTGGCAATGATTCCCCTGGCTTAACCATATCATTCATTAAGAGAAATCACAATGAAATGCAGGAGCTCCATTGCCACTGGGTGTTTGGTTCAGGATTTTGAAATCATCTCTGATACTTGAAACAAGTATCCACAAATTTCAGAGTATTCAGTTCCACATCTATTTTAAGGATAAA
The DNA here is from genome assembly GCF_000699145.1 of Aptenodytes forsteri. Taxonomy (NCBI): domain Eukaryota; kingdom Metazoa; phylum Chordata; class Aves; order Sphenisciformes; family Spheniscidae; genus Aptenodytes; species Aptenodytes forsteri. Next base: position 914,014 of record NW_008794520.1, read on the forward strand.
AAAAAGTCTGATCATGCTTCCTACACTGCTTGTAAAACTAAAACCAGAAAACTTCTAAATGTAGCATTAGCTTTTTTTTTTTTAGTATGTTCACAGTACATTTGAACACACATCAGAAAGAATAAATCTACAGCCCCTGTAACACAATATGAGGCTGGGCAGGCTTTAGGCTTCTAGATTCACATTACTGTAAATTCTGCCTTTTAACAAAACTTGTTACTTTTCTCATTTTTCAGAGCCAGAGGAACACTGCAATAAGACAATTAGAGACTCTCACACTCAGCAACTTAATTACTGTAGACGCAATTTTATGAACAGATCCAAATCTTTGACCACTTAATGATGATTGAGTATTTCATGCCACTTTCCATTAGTGAAAACGGACCCTCTGAGCAAATTGAGCTTACCTCATTGAGCACTCACCCTCCCAGGGCAGCGTATTGCACACTGCTGAAGCTGATCTAATGCAGGCCTTATATCACTTCAGTGTCACACACTCAGCAACCATTTCTGAAGATTCATGAACGGCAAAAAGGCAACTTATATAAAGTGCTTCTTGAGGAAGTCTGTCCCCTCTGTGTACAAAAAATCTCTCTAAATGGGCTTATTTTTTAACTGGAAGAGTTGGGGCCTGATTGCAGACAGAGAACTGCATTTAAAAAGAAAAAAAAGAGAGAGTAAGGGCTGTGCTGACTTCTGAATTCAGCTTCTTCATATCTCTACTGCAGGGTTTGGCCTGTTGGGACCTTCCCACGTATCTTCTTGCAGGATAAGGAGATGCATAGAGCAAGCAGACTTTTGGCTTGTTCTTACTCAGTGTACAGCAGGGTCAGCCAGAGAGAGCAAGAATCTATTGCCATCTCTTAAGATGCCATCTGTGAGGTATTGCTTAAGGCTTGAAACCATGAACTGTCCCTTGCACAGAGTTATTTGTACGAGGAAAAGCACAGTTTTCAGGAGTAGGCAAACAGAAGAACCGTGGAGTACATTTTCATAGAAATTCTTCAACACCTTGCTTGGTCTTCTTTTAGAAAAATATTCATAGGTGACATTGTCTTATTTGGAATTTTTACTGCCACTTTAATTTACGTGTCACCTTCCCTTTTAATTGAATGAGGTTGTCATCGTAGCTGTGCTCCCAAAAGACCAGTGCTGCAGTAATGCGGCACTGCAGGATTGAGAAACATCAGGCCAAGGTTCACGCATCCCTGGTGAAAGTCTGCACATCAGCTCTTGCAGAACAGATATATCTGGCAGATTCTGACTAATGGCCAAGTGCAGTTTAGGTACAAAACAAACAGTGTTTAAAGCTGTGTTTAAAAAAGGTACTTCCTGAACGATATCATTAGCGACTCAATTATGCATTTTATGAGCTATAGCTTGTGTGCAATGCGGGTAGAATAGGACGGAGTCAGATTTACAGGACAGGAACAGGCCTTTGGACAAATAAAATTCTAGGGCAAAGCTACTGAAAATAATACCTTTTCAGACACAAAGGCAACTTTTCAGTGTTTCCTTTGAGCTGCCTCAAAGCAGCTGTTTGCACTGCCGCATCCTTTTTAGCTCAAGGTTTGCACATAAGAAAAGCAAAAACAGACATTTCTCCTTGTTTAGGGTAAATTTCCGTCTCTCTTTCCAACCTAACAGCTTTTCTTCTTATAGCCAGAATAATCTTCCTCACACTTTTCATGGTATTCTGTGCTGTAACATATAAATTAGGATCTATATTTTTTGCTCATTAAGAAACAGAGCTCACTGCTTGATCACCAACAAACAACTGCCAACAAGTAAGGAACACCACGGGTTCAAATGAAAGCTCTGCTCTCTAGATGGCTGGGAAGAGTATCAGTCCAAAGAGGGCAATCCCTCTCTTTTCCAACATGCCTTAGCTGCACAAACTTCCAATGAATCAATAAATTCCAGAAGAAGAAAATGTAGGACTAATAGGGAGAAGCAAATATTTTGCAAAACAGTGATCTGTTTATCTACAAGAACTCCCCATCTCCTGCAAGCCACTTATTATGGCTGCCAAGCCAAGCTTTTCATACAAGTCATATTTTCCAGTTCTGCAGTGCAACAGTGATGAAGAAAAGGACTGATGGATGGAAGCAGGCAAGTTCTGCAAGGCTTTTTATTATTATTTTTCTCAATTGCATTCTCATAAAAAAAGTAATTTCAGAGTCAGATAAGCAGCTATCATTGTGATATGTACCTGCATAAACTATTTCACGCCATTAATACCTGAAGCCAATCTCAACACTAAACAAAGCGCGCAGCCTGTTCCACAGCAGTGACACATACTAACAAAAAAAAAGTATCATTGCAGATTATCCTATGGGGATTTTCTTTTGGGAAAAGAAATAAATCAGTTTTCAAACTGATGATTACCTGACACCCAGTTCTACCTGTGTTATTTGCTTGTGAACAACCAGATGCACTAAACACACATAAACACACACAAACACACAAAAACACACACACAGAGTGCCAGGCTGAAGCGTGGTGGGACATTGTTAAAGTACAAGATACAACGGTGCTTTAAAGCACTACAAGGAATTTTATCTACCTTCACAAAACAGCTATAGCATAAATATATCAAGAAGAATTGACAGTTCTATCTAGGTAAAGGACATGAAAATTTTAAACTTTTTATTTCTTTCCAAGGATCCAACCTAGAAATGTGCTGAATGGACTGGTCTCTGGGTTTTTATAAATATTTAATACTTCTCTTGACCTGTCATACACATAAAAAAGCAAGCTACAGTTGGAAACCCTATGTAAGAGCCGAATATTCAATGGAGGTGGATGACATTTGCTCAGTGACTTTCAGTAACTTGTTATCCAGGTTCAGACTATGAAAGAGTCCACTAGAGCTAACCTGCATGATCTGGGAATGTCAAAACTCAGCAGAACTTCAAGGTGAATCAGATTTATAAATTTATTTACTTTTTTTTTTTTTTTTTTAAAGCCTACCATTTTAGCCAGATTTACTAAGGAAAGTAAAGCCATTGTCAAATTTCATTCAAAAAGTGACAGAAGGAAAAGAGGTCTCCAATAGGTTCCTACAGGCTTTGCAAAAGCAGGTGAATAGCTAGAGGAAAAAGATCCTATAACTGCCCTGGCAGAGAAAAGCCCATAGCAAAAACTGACATAATATTAGATGCTGAAAAATCAACATAGCAGGAAAAAAAAATCAGAATGCCTGAACTGCATGGAAAACTTCTGCTAAAGTTCGCAGTCAACAAGGCAGGTTGCAGACCCTTATAAACACCAGAGAAAAATGACCTTTGTTAGGTCTTCTGGTTCCAGAACTACTGTATATCTAACACCTAAAATATAACACCTAGATACTGTATATCTAACACCTAGATATATAGGTGTATATCTAACACCTATAGATTTCATGTTAAGACCATACAGCAGGACTACTCAGAAAATCCACTCATTCTAGGTTTTGCTTTGATTCCATCTAGTTACCAGGCATTTGGTGTTTTCCACAAACCTAATGGAGCATCCTGTATTTCTTACCTTTCTCTGGTCTCTGCAAACCACTGCAGTTCTCAGCTGTGGACACAGAACTGGCTGGAAGCCCTGAAGTGCAGAACTCCAAAAAATAACCCAGCAGACCTAAAATTACATATGCATGTAAACAATCAGTAGCCCTATCAGAAAGCGTTGCCCTACTTCTTTGCACTTTGACTTCCAACAATCCAAGAAAAGTTCCACTACAAACAGTATACCATCTCTGATTTCCTTCACAGCTGGCTGTGATGCTATATTAACCATTAAACTCTCATTTTCTCTGCCCTTTATCCCACAAATTACAAACACAAACAGAGATGAGGAAACTGCTATGTGTGACAAAATGGTGACTCTTTGGCTGCACATTTTGCAATATAAAATATTATGCTCTTTCTTTCTCTGCTTGTCTCTTTTTCTCTGTTTTTTCCCATCATGAAGTCAATTCCCATAGTAATGCTTAGGGCAGAGTGTATCATTGCAGGGCCCAGATGGTTAGCTATGGAAAACTATCCCCCATCTGGTTCCTTAGTAATATCCTTAAGCGGATAAGCTTGCAGCTCTGAAACCGTGTTAAGTTTTCCATGCAGCTACTGTCTGTAGCAATACATGCTCTGCATCTAGCTTCATTTTTAATTTAGGGGGAGGAGCAGGGTTACGATGAAGCAAAGTCCCGCATTAATATCAAATTCACTTGGGAACAGGAAAAAAGTTATCCTGAAAAAATATTTCCAACAGGTGGGTTGGGTTTTGTAATCAATTTAAGTCCTTCGAATTTTCACACCATTCTGTATTTCTTGTTTTCCAAAACAAAGGTAGATACTTGTGTCCTTTATCTGTGTGCCCTTATTGTGAGAACATGGACTGTTTTAAATGTCAAGATGCTACTGCCTAATGAAAAATGTAATGCAAAAATCTTTTTTTGTACTTTAAAGAAGTGAAATGATGTCAAGAAAACAGTGAAATTGGGGGTGAAACTAACTTCCAGCCAGCAATTGGAAAGTCTCTCAGCGCAGCTGAGACAACCTGGATGCTAATATGTGTACAGATGGGATGTTTGGACTACAGAGCAGGCAAACTCCAATAGAAAATAGAAGAATATTTTTAAGAAGTCCTAGAATGAAACTAAAAAGAGCTTTTTTGCACTCATGCTGCCAAACTTTTCAAGAAGTTATTCCAGCTCCAGTGAGACTGGATCTTTCCTGGGCTGCAACAAGGTTTGGATCAGGCCACCACTTGTACCTAGGGAAAACAAATATTAAAGGTGCTGGAAATTATTTTAGAAGGATGTTGTGAGAGGATTCGATTCTTTGAGGCAGGCAACTCATTTTATCTACAAGAGTTATTAATGTTAATAGTTAGGAACTAGAACTGCTTTGTTCTGCTACCAGAGATGATTGCATTAAACCATCTGTTTGCAAATTATCCCTAAATTTTTACAGCCTAAGAACTAGTTCTCATAATTCTTGTTCATGAATGCAATAGTCCTTTGGAGAACCAGCAAATGCAAATATTTCTAATTTGTTTAATAGGATAAGGGCACTTCTAAAGGGCTGCTGTGTTTTTTAGTAACTTTACATTTTCTTTGGACAACTGAGGACTGTAATGCTGTGAAAAATAAGACACATTTCTGACAGTATTGTCATCTTTTTGCTAAAGGAAAAGAAATTGCAACTGTCACTCTTAACTGTTAAAAATGAAGTATGTCTCTCTTTGTGAAGGTAGTTCAAACCCGCAAGGGGAAGGTGTGAAAGAAGCAGAGCAGCTTGTCTGTTCAAGCGCAGAAATGGCTCACACCAGCCCCTCGTAGGACTGCGGTGCTCCACTGCTCCAGGACGGGCACCTGGCACCTCCATGAGCACTTTAGTCCAGGATTAACCTGACTTTTACCTGTGTTCCTTCCTTGCTCTGTTTCTAAGAGGAAGAGGCGTTAGTTGTCCCCTTGCGGAGACCACGAGAGGCTGAGTGTGCTTTTCGCTCCCCTTGCCTGCAGCCATGCCCCACAGGCCAACGGAGAAATGGAAGGTATTTTCTGCCTGCATGAGGACAGGTATGGTCAGTCCCCACAGCCAAGCTTGTCTCCACAAGTTCTCAATTGCTTCATGCCACCGGGGTGAAGATGAGCAGCCTGACTGCAGTGCCGAGACCAGCTGGGAGGCAGGGAGTGCCGGTGCCTCCCTCCGGGATGATATTATTATCTGCAAACAATATAGCCCTCATCACTAGTGGAGCAGAGCTGGACAATTTGCAATCCAGAGATGTTTTTGGCTGAGACAGGACAACTGTGGAGAACCGCCATTTCTTGGCCAGCCTGCTGCCTGCTGGTCCCAGCTGCCTTTGGACAGAATAGTGCTGAGCTGGTCGGTTTTGCTGGGCTGGAGCCTGAGCTTCAAGCCAGAGTCAAATACAAAAGTAGGCAAAACCACGAGCAGTCGGCAGCAGGACACGGTCTCTGGTCTCAGCTTTGGCCCACCGCTTTGATGGTGGTGTGGAGCGTCCACATTCGAGTGGACTTTTTCTAAGTTCCTGAGAAAGTAAGTAAACAGGTAGTAAAGGGAAAATCGACACTTTTAACTGTTTTATAACTCAAACTAAACAGAATTTTACAGGATTAAAAAAAAGATACTTTTTGATCAGGGCCCTTCTCCCAGACAAATACCAGAGGGGCGATGCGCAAGGAAGTGCCAGTGCTTCACAACGGAGGAATGTAACAACATCCTAAACCTAAATTGAATAGACTGATAGTAGGTGAGAAAATTCTTCTATAATAACAGTCAGGGATAAAAGAATGGCCATATAAAATTAATGTCAGAATGCAAATAAATATGTAATGATTTCACAGGAGATGACATGCTAAATCTACATGGCCAGTGTGCTGAGGACGCAGTTTGAACAGACAGCTCGAGGGTGAAATACTGAACATAACAAAGGAATAAGAAAAAGAAAAGAAATTAAAGAACAAACAATAAAAACACCCCTGTGTTGCTGCTTCACATTCATGACCAAAGGAACAAAGCAGATGAGAGAAAGGATTCACAGTGAATAAACAAATTCCTCCAAGCTCTTCACAGGGACCAACTTAAGAAAGAGTGAAATAACAAGGAAATATTTATGAGCTTTCCTCAAGGGCAAAGCACATGGGGGAGGGGAAATTAAGGTCTTAAAGAAATAAATTGAAATATTTCACTTTACAGAAATTAAGTGAAAACACCATTCTTAGAGCTAAAGATTTATTATTTATAGCTGCTTTCCCCAGTGCACGTTTCTAACCAGGAAGGAATTTTTCAGAGGTTGTTTCCTTCTCGGTTTTTGTTGTAGAATATATTTGGTGTACATCCCCAGGACCTTCCCACCTGTGGTGATGTCAATCAGCACAATTCCTTTGGCATGAATGGAGATGGGCTCTTTACTCCACCTCAGGAGTCTGCCCACCGTCACCTCACGCTGAGAGAGATTTATTATTACTTTATTACCGTTTCTCCAAACATCCATTTACTAAAGCCACAAAAGGTATATCTCTCTAGTTTTGGTATGTTCTTTGCACAATAATTTGCATAGCAGAAGTGAAGAGTTTTTTGCCACATTTCCTTTTTAATGCATCTGTCATCTCAAAGAAAAATAGGGGAGATTAAGATTTATATTTCTTACAAATACTAAAGGGATGTGAGTGATGGTAGATATGCAGAGTGTTACTGTTAAAGGTAACTTCTAAAATGAGTCACATCTGACATAGTACTCTACTGAATGTAAGGTCCCTACTGCCTCGAGAAGAAAATTCCTGTGTGATAGCATATTTCGTTCTTCACCTTATTCTTGCTGATCGTCACGATGACAGACTTGTGAGCTCTGGAGGCTTACAAGGCATGGAAGCTATACTAAAGACTTGCCGTTATACTGTTCTTACTCCAAGATTTCAAATGCCGACCCTGGACTGAAGTGGATGCTGTGTGATGTCTGGCTGTCCAGCCGAGCTGTTGCATTAGAAGAACGTCACCTATAAATATAATCTGGGATATTCAATTAGACAAACATTTCGCTTCAGTGTGGACAGCCACCTGAAAAAATGTAAAAGAGTATGAAAAGGTGCCAAAAGGGGAAAGTCCTCAACAGCCTTTCATCTCCCGCTGTGGGCGTTACACCAACACCAGTCGCTCGTGTCCAGATTTTTTTCCCTTTGCAGTTCTTCCCACTCCCCTGAAACTAAATACAACAGGATTTTCTTTAAAGAGCAAAATACCATCAGTTCAAAATGGTATTTTACCATCAGCAAAATCCAAAGTTGCATTTTGGATTTTTGCTTTTTTCTGCTTTTGTTTTTTAAGTAGCTGACAAACCATATCTGTGCATGGTTGATCTTTCAAGGCTTCTACTTTGTTTGAATTTCAAGGAAAGTGGAAAAATAATGTGAAAGCCTGAAGGACAGTAGCTTCTGGCATACGCTTCTCTTTCACATTTTGTAAATCTAATGGTGCATACCATCCTGAGCTATGAGAGATGTGTTAGACTGTCATCTGAACTGTCAAACACATGTGGCAGTTTCATTTAGTCTGGAGCAACTTTGACCACTTTAGCCAAATTTCATTAGGACAAACTTGCAGCTGATGCAGCTGATGTGCATTGCAGCTGCCAGCATTTCGTGTTGGAGGGACAGATGCTTGTGTAACCGTACAAGTAAAAGAAAGAGCAGCATGATCGCACAATGTGAAAACTGCTTAATACCATTAGCAGATGACCGCGAGCAAGTTTCGGGGAGCAGATGTATCAAATATGCAACCAAAAAAATAAAGAAAAAGATTTTTAAAAGTTTGTTAAAATAGTAAATCCGCTTAGTGAGGAGTGGAAGAGAAATCTTAGGCATGAGGCCGATTGTCAGCTTCCCCATATCTTGCTGATGGAGCTGAATAAAGTACCTGGCCTGCAGGGGGTCAAAGCCAGTTCAGATGTAAATGAAAGAACAGTCTTAAATGATACAAGAGATTTTGGTAAGCAACCTAAGAGGTATTGCCAGTGCTCAGAGGCTCTTAGTAGTATGGCCTCTATAGCTGTTCCTGAAAACTAAATCCAGATTACTTTCAGTCATTTTCTGTGAGTGGTTTTATGTATTCATAAAACTCAGGGCCTGTGTAGGATTCCCTGTCATAGTCCATAATGGGACATATACGGGAGGTTCAGGCTGAAAACACTGTAGAGTTCAAAATATATGATGTTTTATTAGACACACAATGTACTGCAAAGAAACAAGCCAGACATGGTAGTCTACTTAGAGGTTATTTCATGTAATATACTTAGTCTCTTTCTATTTTTAAGTTCACACTTCAGCTCCTCACAGCTGAAAGATGTGTCTTAAATGGAAGAATAAATAAATCCTGAAGAACAGAACACATAACAGTGTATTAGCATAGCTTCCTTTGTGCTTCTTACTCCAGATGCACTAAAGAACAGCAAACCCTTTCAAGTGCTTCACAGCAGCTCCATCAGTGAAACTTTTTATTATCACAGTAGCTAAGGCTTCATCTGCATTGGGGGAAAAACACATGCCAAGCTAGGATGTGAATTTGTCTCATACCGGCTCTGCTCTTTACCTGCCTGTGTGGATATCTAAGTGTGTGCTAAGGGCAGATTTGACATGCATTTGTTTTGGCAGCCTGTGCCCTTCTCCTCTCCCTCTCCTGACCACCCAGCTTCTTCCGACATCTCCCGTTTAGGCATCCTGGTACAATTGTTTGTGACACTGTGGGGAGAACTAATCTGTAATAATAATAATAGGAGACATTTTTGACTAGGTTATATTAAACCTGTACCAATCCCTTGAGGTAGTTCAAGGCATGGATGCAAAAATATCTGTGCTAGCACAGCTGAGGAGGAGGTGAAGGAATAGAAACAGGCAGGCAGCATTTGTAATCAACTTCTCACCCTGCTAAATAGGTTTAGTAATTTACACCAAACTAACCCCCCACCACCACTCAACACAAAACCAAAACAATTTGTTTTCTGCTTATTTAGGGATTGGAACTGACTTACCAGGTGAAACAAGCCCCAATCCTGGTGTAAGGGAAAAGGTGGGAGCGTGCAAACAGGCATGGAGAGCAGAAGGGACACAGAGGGATTGACACCATTTCTTTTGGTGGCTGCTTGCAGTTTGATTTTCCTCAGCCACGGCTGAAAAAGGCACCATTTGGTATTCATTTATTTACTATTTCTGACCAATTGACCCTTGATATATGAACAATCCACAGTGTGCATCACCGTTGCACTTAAGAAGAGATACATAGCAACACCAGAGTCAGAAATGAGCGAATATTTTCATTTAAATATTTTGCATAAGAAGGCCACTAAAAAACCCCACTTTTTCCACATCATTTAGGAAAATAATAAACATTGTCCTTATATCAACATGAAACCTTTTTATTTTTCAATTAAAATTTCTTTTCAAAATATTAGTTTCCTTGAACAAAAAAATTGCAAAAAAATTAGATGTAGCAAATGAGAAAGAAGTACTTGAGTTGTCCACATTTTTTTGGACCAAAGGAACAAGATTAGAAATTGCAAAATTGCTAGTGAAACAGAAAGTCTGAGTCCTTCCCAGCTTTAATGACATGGCACAGAATGACTCTGGCACTGCACAATGTTATTTGAAAGGGAGAATACCACTGGCAGTAGCACAAGAGACTTTCGCTCTTGTCTGCCATCAGAAAGCAGATGGCACATCTTGGCTGAGTGGGTTCTCAAGCATCTTATTTCAGCAACCACTTCAGTGTACCTGACAGTGTAGTCAGATGTGAAACACGCTACCTAAACACGGGCTGCGATAACTCAAGTGCAATGAATTCCCAATCACGGCAAGATTAGCAGGAAATGAGAGGACAGGAGTTCTGTCTGTCCTGTACATGGAGTAACTTTCCTCTTGTCTAAAGTTAAGGTAGTTACTTGCAAACTCTTTAGGGTAACAGGTCATTTGTTTCTACTGTGATTATTTAGCATAAAAATGACAGCTTTTTAAAATTATTATTATTGTTAGCAGTCTAAGAGTGACAAAACTAGTGCAGGAAAATAATGAAAATCGTTTTCACCTGTCATGTCAGCTTAATAACTTCCGCCTCATGAGAGAAAAACAGATATTGTGCAGGAAAAAAGTGTTGGATGCCTTTTGTTACATACATCATGACCCTGTAACCTGGGTGTCTTTAGGATATCTCACTGTGGAGGACTACTTTGACAGTCATTCAGAGCTTGCGATGGAAATTGCCACCAGTCGGTCCAAGTGGTAGTTTAGGCACGGGGATGTGGTATTAGCCACACCTTTACCTTGAGTCTGGTTTAAAAAGGAAACTTTATTGTGGTAGCTTCTGGGATCCCTGTAGGCTTAAGACCTCTCTATTTATCTTTTCTTTTGTTTTTTAAGAGTTAAATCTGAAGCTCCGAAGATGTCTGTGATGCCCTTGTGCTTGGCATGACATCAGCACATAGGAAGAAGGGCAGTAAGGGTGACTCCTGGGAGGCTTGCTGGGCTCGGGAGCTGTGCTTTCTAGAAGAATGCTGAAAAACCCCATGGAAGCCAATCCCTTGCCACTTTTGAAAATGCTGATATATATTCACTTGGCACTTTAGGCATTGTAAAAAAAAAATGGCCCTAGAAGACTCACCTGTAATCATACACTGTGTGACACAGCCAGGAACTGAGCTGTAATTTTTTCAACACCAGATCAGTGCCTGCAGCCAAAGCATCCATCCTCATCCTGTTAGTCTGAAACAAAAAGTTATTCTGGATGTCATCTTACTCAGTAGGGGTCTGGCTAATATGGGCATTAATAAGGGGTACAAACAGCCATTAGAAAAACAAATTCCCTATATGGGCATTATGTACCATATTAAAGTTTGAGAGTAACTATCCAAAATACTGTAGTCAGAGGTAAAAAAAGTCACAGGACTCACTCTATAACTCCAAAAAATAACAGGCTACATAATTTTAAAATGGATCGATACTCCTTGCCCATGAGCATATGTTAGTTCTTTTGAGTCTAGTACAAACCATGCATGCAAACTAGGAGATGGAGGGATCTCATAGTGCTTGTATGCATACGAAAGGAGACTTTGGGCATTTATTTAAACTAAATAAGGCATAAACTGATATGCATATGTAGAGTCCAGACATCTGAATATTTAATAAAGCCCTGGCAACCCAGTCATTTGCGCAGAGGTGTCACTTTATTTTATCGCCCATATAGCAACTGAAAGAGTGATATTGAACAGGGTGAAGCCATGAGCTTACATTCAGTATCTAAGCTGAAGAGCAAGCTGTAAATATATAAAACACCTGTAGATCAATTAAAAACCTCAATAGATAGCCAGTAAATCACTTTACTGTTGATATTTATTACTGCACTGGATCTAAACCCGTTAGTTCTCTTTTGTCTCTATTGCCACAACCAAACTCTAGATATAAAATGGGCATTTGTGCAAATGGGCATCATTGCCATGGGACAATTAAATTACTCTGGCAGTACCATCTGAAAAGTCATAGGCACGTCATAATTATGTGTTGCACATGCACATTATAGTTGTTGATTTTAGGGATAGTGGTGGGTACCCCACTGAATGGAAAGGGAAAGAAAGAAATACACTGCAAGCTGAAAGTGAAGCAGAAACCCCTGCTGCATTTCATCAGTCTGCCACCTAAACCGACACTAGTCTATAACAAAAAAAGACAGATATGCTCACAGTTAAGTCTTCTTACTAGGCTGGTCTAAGGGAGATTGAGACAGACAGACAAGGATACAAAGAGTTCACAAGCTAATTTTACAAGCTGCAGCCACTGCAACAGTCTTATTAGGCAAGGTTGCACAGGAAAGGGAAAGGCAATAAATATATATGAGTTTTCTTGCCCAAAGGAAACTACTGTCATGGAACAGAAGTGCAAGAATAAGGTCCTAGGGAAAAATCATACTGACTGATACATCTCTCACTGTGCACTCAATTAAAATGAAATTTATATAAACAACAAGTCTCAACTATTAATGTGGCTGGCCATCTGCCCACACCTACTTCAAACAACTGTTAACTCTATGAACCCAGAGGGTGGGCAAAAGTACACAAGACCAAAATTAGGTGCCTTGAGCCTTTTTTCTTTCTTGCAGAACTGCTATAGATGATTTATTATTATTAGTGAATGGATATTTGCCATCCATTTTGAAATTAAAAATCCCTTGGAGGCTCTGCAGTCCCCTCCATTACATTACCAGTGCATGCAGGTCGCAAAGGTACAGCTGGGAATAGATTTGGGCTCCATCAATCAAAAATTCTATTTTCTTCCCAAATGCTAAAAAGTATTTAAATGTGTAATTTGAATCATCCTTAAATTCCCCAGCATATTTAAGCACCATGATAATAGGATAGAAAAGTATTAAAGCATACAGTTTAGTCCCAGCGGTCTTATGCTTTGGTCTCTCGGTGGCAGCCGGAGCTTGGAGCAAGAGAGAAGTGATAAGCTCAGACTCCGTTCGTGAGTGGTGAGGAAGGACGAGCACGTTCCTCAGAGAGAGTCACAACTGAGATTTCAGCGCAACATTCTCCACTCCATCCCTCCAATTTCACTTTAATTTAATGTCTTCGACAGGGTTAGTTTAAGTAGGCACAGGATTTGGCCTCTCGTCTTAGCCTGGATAAACAGGGGAGATAGGCTGCTTCTGTGTGCATCATATCCCAGGGCTAAGCTCACTCTTCTGTGAAGCCACTGATGGAATGAAGGGTAATAACGATGCCTAGGAGAAATAGGAGAAAACTGAATCTGAAAAGAAGAAGATGGATGGGCAGATTGACACAACTAATCCATATTCAAGTTCAGTATGCTGAGCCCCTCTCTTAAGAAAGTATGTGCCCTTCTGATTACCCCATTGGCACGTTGTGATAATCCTTGTACAGATAAGGTGTGTTGTGCCTTCATGTTAGGAAATAATATACACTGAAAGGTTCCTAAAACTCTTCAGATATCTGATCCTGTGTGTAAGCCATGTCTATGAAGTAACCATAGACATGTTTATATACAAACTTATATTTTATAGGTGGAATTAAAAATGGATTTTAAGACAGCTACAGAAACACTTTCTTTGACAGTCAAGGGAGTATAAATGCCCTTTCCCAAGTTTCCAGCAATGCAGACATTACAAGAGGGACTTTGTGTGGTTCAGAGGTGAAATTTGCAGCGTGCCAGGCTGAGGGCACATTTCTCCTCTTATTTTGAATGCTAGCTCCAGCCTTCTGTTGCGGTTACCTGGTGGGGATTTGTCATTAAACACTGCATGCAGATATTACTCTCTGTAAAACAGATCAGCTCCTCTCCTTGAGATAACTTTGTAACTGGCCTAGGGGGTCAGAATCATAAAACTTGCATAGCCTGGATATTTCCCACAAGGCAGCCGTAGATCAACCAGACAGCATATCTGAGGGGCTGCTAATTGAGAGGACAAATCTTTGGTTGGGATTAATTAGTACACCTCAACCTGCAATGACTCAGGTCCCATCAGCAGGGAACATGAACATGTACTTGCCTCATAATTTTATTCAGACAGCTTTGTTCCTTACAGTACTTGTCAAATCTTAAATAATTAGGGTAAACTACTTTTACCTGATAGAACTTGTTAAATCTTAAATAATTAGGAGGAAAAAACACAGAACCATTTTTTTTTTGCGGGCTGTTCATTCCAGTTGTACCCTACATGCACATTTTCGCCAGTACATTAAATGTGACTTTTCTAGCTTGGTCAGAAAAAAGTCTGGCCTATTCTTTCTCCAATTTTTTTGAAGCCCATGAAATTTTGTGCATCTATCTTTTCCCCCAAAGGAAATACTTCAATGTTTGGTTTTCTAACAAACAACAGCTGAGCTGCTGTGTACGGAAACCTTAGTATGATAAACCCGTCCAGATCCAGAGTAGAGGAAAATAAATTGTATTAAAGAACAGATTGTGGATGCACTTTTTCAAAGACTTCACAAATAATCACTTACAAATGTGTTTTAAAGTTAATAAAGAGAAATCCTTTTTCCAGTTTCCTTATCCTTCAATAAAAAATTTAAATAATAAGAAGAAAAGACATATGATAGGCAGCACAGACACAATACTAAAAATGAAATAAATAAGGTTTCTCTTCACATGTAAAACAAAGCTAAAACGAGCAGTCCTGATCTTCAAAGAGGATGAATTCCACTATTTGCATGTCAGCAAACTTCAAAAGATTTGAGCAAGTTAAAAGCAAATTAAGAAAATGGAAGAGACCAGCCACAATTAACTGTGAGCAGCGGGCTGGAAGGGAGACTTCAATTAAGTTGATGTTTGCTCATTAAATGGACATTAAAGTAAAAATCCTTCTCAAAGCACACACCCCAGTAACGGCTCTGTGCCCCATGGGAATTGCAGGGTCTGGGTGCCAGAAATGTTTCTTACCTCCTAAGGGCCAGCAATGAATTTGCTCCACGGATGCCTTATGAAACTCAGCTGCAGAATTGCAGCGACTCCCACAGATCCCGAAACCACCCTCTCAGCTCCTCCTCTGTCTCAGGATTTTTAAGGTCTAAAACCCAACACACTGGGTATGAAATATTAAGGAGCCAGTTGTGAATCTACCTGTGTAGCTAAATAGGGGAATAAAGGAACAGAAAGCTCCACGAGAGCTAAATTTGTCCAAAAAACTGCCTCCTGTCTGGAGGGACAGGGAGAAGGTAGAGCTTTGCTGGGAAAGAGGAGCTGGGCTGGGTTTCCCCAGGGAATAACTGAGTAAGTGAGAACTGGCCATAATTTGATCTCTGCTCTGCTTCTGGGGAAAGGCAAATACACGCTGCCCTTTACTCACAGCCGAATGCAGACTGCGTGTCAATGCAGAGCCCTGGGAGAACGGTCCGGACGCAGACTAACGAGTAGCAAACGTGAAGCCTAGGGCTTCACAAAACTATTGACATAAATACCTAAATGAAGCACACTTTACCCAAAGGTAATTAGCACTATAAACAAAAGTATTAATTCTCTGCCTGTTCTACTCGAATATAAAGGGTGCGTGTGGGCGTGTGCACGTGTGTGTGGGGGGGGGTGAAGGAGAGGATGGGTGTGCATGGAAATTTATCTAAGGATTCACATGTATCCAAAATCCAGGGTTGTTTCACTCTCCCATTACCATCTGTACAGTAGAACGACCACATATTCATCAAAATCAATGCAATCAGCTAGGTAGTGAGATCCGATCACCTGGGAATTCTGAGTAAAGATTACCCACAGCAGCATAAAGGGCTGCTGCCCAACCAGGCAAAACCAAAAGTATAAGTAAAAAGTGCCCAGAGAAGCATTACAGGCTTCCCAACAAGACATCAACAGGAGAGGAGAATGAGAAATAAAATAGTGGTGCGCTTTAAACAGAAGTTAAAAAGTGCTTTTTAAAATTTCCATCAGTAACACAAACAGAAGATTCATGCAAGCTTTGTGTTGCCATTAATATTTCTTCTAAATTTGTACCAGTTGTAACTAGTAATATCCATTGCATTCTTTCTGCCATCTATCAGTGGCATATTTTCATAACATTCAATTTCAAGACATCAGTCAGTTTCCTCAACAGATATTTTGAATCTAGTGGTTTTGGCAATAACGACCTGAAGAATTTATATTCTGAAGTGCAAGCTCCCCTGCAAGGATCATTAGCAAGATCTATTATCTTGCAACTGCTGCTTATAGAAATTTAATTCACAAATGTGGGAATCTACTTTAATTTGGTGAAGGAACCAACAGCTTGATTGTTTAGCTAAATTATTTTTAGTCCTCCCTGTTCTCAGTAAGTGTACACCAAGAACAAACTTTAAAATGACAAATACTCAGTGATAACCTTGGGGCTACAACTTTTTACACTTTTTTTTCCAATCCAAGGGAATACAAAGAAACCCCAAACTGGAAAGCATATCTCGGATAGCTAACCACAATTTTCCAAAGTAATTTTGGAAATTTGTTATGATGAAGTTCTTGAACCATCTCCAGTAACTGCTGAATTCATTCTGTTGTCTGTAAGGCTCCTTTCTACCGCAATCATTAAGTCACCTTTACTGAAAAAAGAGATGAAACCTTCAGCCATACTCTAACAGATGGAAGTACTTAAAGGTAGTAGCCATCTTCTTTTGCTGTAAAAAATTCAAACTGAAACTAGAAGAAAACCAAATCAAAGAAAAAAACTCCTAAAGTTTGAGAATGATAATTGAAAAAATGACCAAAAAAATCAAGGGAACAAAGAACTTCCCCAACATGCAAAAAGCAGTGGCACAACTATTAAACAATCTGAACATGCCACCTTGTGCCTCAGTTTTGCAAAAAAAAGGCACCAAAATGTCAGCTTTTAAATAAATTGTCAATTTTTGAATTCAGACAATATCCCATGGGAAATTTGTGATGGCAAGACTTAAAGGAGCTTAAAAAAGATAACCTGCTGAAGGTGGCCTGAAGATTTGCAAGTGGCACAAACCCACTAGCATCTGCCTCAGCAGGCTGTCACACCTCTCTTTCCCCTGGTGCACTGCTTCAGTTATTAAATGGACATGAAATACTATTTTCTCCTGCCGTGTGGTGAACAAAACGTACTGTGGAGAGGGGTAAGACTGATAACTCTGGTCAAATTTCTAAATGGGATAGTATAAGTGCAAAGGTCATCTTTATTCACAGAAATATATAAACTTTGGGTGTTTTTGTTGAAAAACTGTGAGTCAGTTACAAAGAGGTAAATGTCACCATTACCAGTTAATTAACTTTGATTCTTCATTATAATTATTATTGCTATAGACCACTATATAGATATAGAAGATATTTGTTATCTCATAAACGTCCACTGACAGGTATCAAGAGATGAGGTTGACAAGAGGATGGGAGAGTCACAATTAGTGTTAATTGACCCTGCAGAATGTCTGCTGCCAGGTGGCTACTGCCTTGACGTGATGGAAGGCAGCTTAGATTGTGTGTGTGGTATTTTTCCCAAACACAACTTGAGCTCAGAGCCACCACGACACAGACCTTCAACATGTGATTGTCTATCTTGCGAGCAAAGCCAAGGGCTCAGACATACAAGGTGTATGAGAACAATAAACAACTGCCAACGAACATAGCCCATAAAAATGTGTTAAATCTAATGTAGTGACGGAGCATTGTGTCATGTGGGAAGAATGCAGAAATGTGATAACAAGTGCTAAAAAGAAGATGTAAGTCACTGGGGGACAAGTGACCTGTAATAGAACTAATTTGCAGTACCACATAACCAATCTTACTTGCAATCTTGGATTAAATTCAGAGGATTTCGGTCACTTACATTGAAATAAGCAAGGTTGAAGAGGAAGGATGGTTTTCTACTTGACAAAAGCACTAGAATAAAGTTCAAGAGCTCTAGGATAAATTCCCATTTTGCTGTTGGCTCTCTGTGAGAGTCACTGAATATTACTGTAACACTTTGACTCTGTTCTCTATGTATATTAGATGCTTTCCAGTACAGAGACTATTTTTATGCTTATAAACAAAATCTCACAAAAGTGGACCTTAGCCTCATTTAAGAACACAGCTCTATTAAGAAAAATGTAGAAAAATACTTTTGATTTTAAATAATATCTATTTTTATAGTCTTTTGTATGTTTCCCATTCACTTCAAAAGTCACTTAAAACGAAAATGAAACCCTAGCAAGACCACGCAGAAAGATCATACTGTATGTACCTATGACAAACATTCAGGAATTCCCGCTTTTGGTACTTCTCCTGTTGAGATTGGTCTGCCCCTGCCTTTCCTGGTTCCACTCCTGTTTTATTTAAATTTAAATCTAACCACTACTCCCTGCTTTCAGTTCTCCTTTCCTACCTCTACTCAACTCCCAAACCACTGTTTTCAGCTACCAGGCAAAAGCCTCTATGAACAAAATCCTTCAGCCTCCCTGAGGTTCCTTGGTATTTTTTTCTTGTAGAGCAGGAAACCAGCAGTTTTGACCCATTCTTGACTCTGCAAATATGTTTGGTTTTTTTTTTCCTTAGCCCAGCCAATTTTCATAGTTACGTAACATTCATAAGCTTTAACGCAGATCATACCTTCTTGCTAAATTTCACATTTGCAGATGGACTATCTGGATTTTGTCAGAGAAATTAAGAATTGAGTGAATGAAAAATATTATAAAAACAAGTTACTTAAGTGTGTATTTGTCCAAGTAAGCTGTAAAAGCATTTACATTTGCCTTTGAACTATATGAAACTGGGGAAGACTCCCCCAATATTCAAATGTTTAAGGTAGCTTCTGTATTCTCCTTTTTATAGAAATTCTATATTTGAGCTTAGATACTTTTCCCAGTGGTAGTTGCATCAAGACCAATATGTTTCTGTGAAAAGTTTCAATCCCGATGAACTGACATTTTCTGATGAAAAACTTGCCCCAAACCTCTGAACTATCTCTACGTACAGCCTCGTGGTACTTAGGCAACTACCACCTCAGGCTCTTTGCTTTAATTGTATATATTTTCATCAAACCCTGATGTCCCTTGTGGGTTTGAGCAATTTCTGAGATGTAGCTAAAACATTTACTGTATATTTCTATTTGTTGATTTCATGTAAAATTATTTCACAGCTTTATATGCTCTTCTTATTATTATTCCTAATGTATTTTGATATTCAGAGAATTACAGTTTAACCAAAACCCTTCAAATTGAAGAAGTTTAGCAGTAAAGGAACTAAAGTCAAAATAGTATACGTGGAGGCTAGTAGGCAGAATCAGTGGCTAGTCAGTCATTCAGGTTAAATAAGGTGCTTATTACTTGCCTCTGTGGCAAATATCCAAATACCAAATTTCATAACTATGATTTAAAGGATCAAAGACTAGATTATTCACGTATTATTTAAGTTTTTGTTTTAAAGTAGCACTTTAAAGTTAAGATCAAAATCCTGTTGTGTGATGTTCTCTAAGACATGTATCAGCTTGCTACTGTCACCACAAACACCTTCCTAGGAAAGAGATTTCTCCTGCCCTACAGCTTTTCTCCCTGTGACTGAAAGACTTTCAGGGAGATTGAGCACAATCCTGGAAAACTGTTCAAAAAATGACCATCTATAAGGATGACTGGGAAAACAGAAATCGTGCCTCACAAATCTTGCCTTTAGATACTTCAGAAATTATGAACCAACTAGACAAGAGGATGCTGTGCTTGCCTTTCAGAAAAGACTATATTCAGCTGAAAAGAGCTCTGCTCATTTAGTAACCAAATGAAAAGTGATGAGTGTCTCCATACATTTACCTTGGGAGGCACATACCAGTGAAGAAGAGCTACCTAAGAACATAGCTGGCACAAGAAAAAGCAAATATAAATATGACATGGGTATGTTTAGAAATGTAAAAGAATTTATAAGGTTTCTAATTAACTAATGTTACATTAAGTATATTGTTTCATTTAATACTATGTGATTATATTTCCCCTTTAGTGAGAGAATATATCCTTCCAAATATTTACTGCAGGTTTTTGATATTCAATCTAAATGTCTTACTCAAATGTCTATTTATCATTCCTGTTACTCATGCTTGAGCATTTTTAATAATTCCTTCTTCTTAAAAATTAACAAAATATTTTCATATTCTTAGTTGTGCCCTCAGCTTGCCTTAAAATGTGTATGGGTATCCAGAGGTGTTTTCACTGAAGTATTCCAAAATACTAACAAGAAAACTCAGCTCAAGGACTCAGAGAACTTGAACATTAAAAAAGACATCAATGAAAATAAATTTAATCATTCATTATTTTTAAATTGAAAATATAGTTTGACTTACACGGTTGTACTAAATATTTATAAGGAAAAAGGTGTGAATATGGATTTTCTGCACTCAAGCACCAAATTTTAGATCTTATTGCCAGACACGTGATGGCATATGTGGTGTCTTGGCTTTAGTAAGCACTGGACAAACATTGATCCAAGGTACAGAAAAGATCTCTGTTTATAGGCAATTCAAAGCTCTTCACAACTTTTCTGCCTCAATGTTTATTAAAGATCTGACAGAAAATATTGACTTTTCTGCTTATGCTCTCCATATTAAGAATTTATGTGAGTTTCTCTTATTAATAAAATAGCGTGCGATACAGTTTGACAATGTCAGAGAAAAGGGGTAGAGGTGTATATTTTCTTTGAATGTTTCCCCAGGGCAGTAGCCAGCACTGCGATGCTAAGATTTAATCCCTGATTCAATCTGCTGGGAGAAAGAAAGATCCAATTAATGTTCTGAAGCAGTTGGTCTCCGATATGAGAAAGGTAGGATATGGAAGACTTGTTAGCACTATAGTCAAAATCTGTATATGGATAGGTAGGGTTGTCCCAGTTGTCAGTTTAAGTCACCCAAACTTCATACATTGCATATTACAAGGATATACATATATATATGGCTATATTACATTAGCATCTTAAACCCTGGTCCCATTGTGCTGGGCACTGACAAACAAATACTGAATAAACAGTTTCTTTCCTCCTAAATTAAAAAGAAAAACAAAACTTTATAGAGGAAATAGATTTGTTGGCTTGCCCAGTATCATCTACCAGGTCAGAAATTTAATTTTCATCCAATTTATGGTGTAAACAAGACAATTTGCATAATGCCTGGATAGAAACTGCTATAAATGGGCATATCAATGTTTTTCCCAGGCTTTGATTATTGTTTTTAATTTAAGGGGAAAAAAATTGAATTGAAAGTTAAATTCTTCCAAATTTTATTAGCTGAAAATTGAAAATAGTGTCCTGTGGACCAGTAGAAACTCTTTATCCAATTTAGAGGAAATTATTAACTTCTATATTTGTTATTCTACTCTTCTTGTTTTTATACCAAGAAACAAAAAATTATTTTCAATGAAGAAAAAACAACATTACATTTTCACTGGGAAATTAAAAGTGTCCAGAGTTATTCCTTGCCACTGAAGCCAGCTATCACGGACTGGACTCCATCCATGCTCTTAAGTACTTTTAGCCTCCAAAACCAGAATAACCACATGCAAACTGCTTGGCGACAAAGAGCCCTGGTATGTGCCAGCTACCAAACTGTCCTCTTTGAGAGTGCAAAAACATGAGCAAAATCACATCGTAAAAGTTTAACAGGCAATAGATTTGCAGTGATCAGGGACATTCCCTGCTCCTTTTGAATTTACAAGTACGAGTGCTGTCAGAATTTCCCAAAGAATTAAAAAACTCACATTCTTTTCAGCTTTGAAAGTTAAGAAAATTGGTTAATATATCAAAACTACTAATAGCTGTCATTAAAAAAATGATATTAATAACACAACATTTTAAAATAAAATTTGTCCAAAAGTCTTCAGCAGCTCAACCAAAAAGAGAGAAGACAGACACAGAGCACACAATTTCTCCAAAAATCCCACGACAAGTCTGTGACAGAGCTAAAATTTCAAATCCAGTCTCCTGGATTCTGTTCCAATGGTTTCATGACAAATCTTCCTCAGGAGGAAAAATAGATAAAGAAAACACTGAAACACACAGATTGGCCTAGCATCTTTCATTATTGAAATAGTCAAAGCATTTCGTTTTGTAGTGTGAAGCAGGGGTGGGCAATAGGCCTAGATTTTCAACAACTATGAAAACAGGAGTCTTTATTTATTTTGCGTTAGGGAAATGTATGACTTTGCAATCAGGACAGCTTGCAGTACCATGCTGAAATGTAATTGGTTTTCAATGTGCAGAGAGTCCCAGAATAACTTTCTAACAGCAGCATTAGAAAAAAGACACTCCTTTTTCCCTAGGCTGTTTGTACCTCTAACATATAATTTTGCCATTAGTGAAGTGTGATGAAAATTAAGGCACTTGTACAGCCCAATATGCTCAGTCAATCAACCATTAACTTTTTTTTCTTTGTTACTAACTCAGGGCTTTACTCAGGAATAAATTGGCTGTAGAATTCAAGCTGCTAAAAGCTTTTCAAGAGTCTTTAGCATTGTAACCAAGCTGCCTTCACCAGAGCTCTAATCTATAAATCTGAGGAGAGAGGAAGGTCATGCTAAGAAAGATTTCAGAGCCATAACCCAAGCTCATGCCTTGAAAGTTGTCTTCTACCACCATGCGGATGGTTGACGTTGCAGGCAGGCAGTTTCCTAGCTAATAGTGATATCACAAGCACTTAAGGAAGCATACCGAAGAGGACGTACTAGCCTCTTATTTTTCTTCTATCCATTAATATTTGCAACTTCTCTACTTTGGTAGCACAGTTGGCTGGTGGAGTTCAGAGGTGGGTTTGTGCAGAGACTACTAATAGGAAGATGGATGTATCAGGACAATCCAGTGGATCGTCCTGGCCCAGTAGACTACAACAGCAGTCAAAATCAGATAACTAGGGAAGAATAAAGAAAGCCAACAGCAAAACTTTCCTAATACCGTCCCTCAGCCATGCTGTAGTCATCGTTTATAGGATACTGTCCAACAAGCTGCTCCCTTTTCCACCCAGGCTACTTATATTTAATTATGGATTTAGGAACCCCTTCTATGGATTCACCCCCCACCCCCCCCTCTTGTCTTCAAAGCCCTGTGAAATCAGAAGAATGATTGTCTGGGCTTTTTCAACCAGACATCTCAAGCTAAGCAAGCTGGTGCGCCATTCTTTGAGCTGTAGGCAGTTCTCCATGAGTGTTATTCATATCTGCTGGAAGAAAACAGAATATACTGTAAGCAGTTGGTGACGGAAATTTCTCAGATTACACCCAGATTTCTTTGGAAAAGCATAGAACAGAGAATGCAGCATATGATGCATGGGAAGGGACTCACAGAGAGCAGACCATGGGTTTCTTTCCCTAGACCAGCTATTTGTATTTCACTGGTGAACGGTTCTGGTCTCCTGAGACTTAGAAGGAAGCAGAGTAACAGGCCAAAAGAAAAGGAAAGCAAAGCTGCCACAGTTTGCTTGCTTGCTTATCTGTGAAGCTGAGATCAAGGAGAGAAGTCAGACACTCCACTTCTGAAAATCCAGAGCCCCAGTATAAATTCTCGTGTGATTACTGCTCATCTTGCTAGAGGCACTGGGTACTATCGTACCGTCCCAGTGAGTCTGACCTCCTGGTGGATTAGGAAGATCACAGGGCACAATATAGAGAAAAGTCCTACTGCTCATTGCATTACTAAGGGAATAGGAAGGCAAATGGCTGTGGTTTCCTCACTGTAAAAAGCGAATACATTGACATTTTTTCTAGGCTGAAATCTTGAAAGCGGAAATCAAAATGTAGTCAGACTCTCAGGATCTCCCCAGTCAGACATGACAAAGTGCAGTAATGATCCCGGCGTACCTTCCAATACACTGGTTATTCAGTGTACTTCCATCTCTCTTCTATCCAGAGAGTTTCCTGCCCACTCCCAGCAAAAGGATGCTTGCTCTGGGTACCTATTGACAACCTGGCACAAAATATGCCTTTCTGGCACAAAAGCGATCTGCTCTCTCCCCCGTCCTTGCAGATACAGCACTTCGCAGCTCCCTGAAATGTTCTTTTCGATGTTAGTCTGGAGTCCAGCTGTCTGCAAATGTCAGTGCCTGTCTCACAGCAAAACTGTGCCATCCTTATCGCTGCTGCCTGATGCTGCTCTGAATGATCATTTCTCCTCCAACACATTACTCACTCCATCACGGGAGGGGAGGGACTGGGGGGAGTATTTTTAAATGGACAGCAGGGGACAGGAGCACCAGGGGGTTGCAACGCCTTGGGGACACTGCCCAGGTATTGTATGAGCTGCCACGCCAGGCTCATTGTATACCCTCAAGATGTCATAACACACTTGTTGTTTTGCCCCGTTCACCTTTCTTCCGTTTGCACCACAACCATGTCTGTTCAAGTCACAGTGAAACTGGCCCTTCCTTGCTTCACAGCCTCTCTTGTCAGTGATTACTTGTAGCTTACTCATTCTTTTAGAGCTAAAATTAGATTTGTGCAGCTCTTGGGAGCTGTGTCTTTCTACCTCTAACAGAAAACATTGCAGAAACTGCCCAAAAGCAACAATAATAGGAAGTAATTCATTATGAGGGTTGATCAAAACATGCTGTATTTAAAAATCTTAAGCAAAATTTTCCAGCTATCTTCCCCGTTATTTCCCCATAGAGAGGGAAATGTGTCTTTATATGGATTTCTCTTCTGCAATGCTATTCTACTGACTGCAACAAAATTATGTCCCTATTTTAGAATAGTGTAATGCCTCATTTCTTAAAACACAAGGATACCTCACATGACCTATTTCCAAATACAGTGAAGATAAGCATGTCTTACATTGTATATATTTTTAGGCTAATCAATCACAAACTTTGAGTTGAATCATCTTGCTTGAAGGAAATGTTTCAAAGACTGCTAAAAGCCATGTTTTGTTCTTTTCTGCATTGCCTGGATTTGGCTAAAAAGCTTTGCAGGCTAAACTGGCAAAAGAAGTATTTCTTGGCACAGCCAGCTTACAGGACACAGTGTGGCAAAGGTGCCAATGAGACCAATGGGCTAAGATTTTTCAATAGGAACTAGTTATTTCATCTAATTACCAAAAACTTTGGGGCGTTCTTTTCAGAGGACAAATGTCTAGCTCGGTTATTTGGTTTGTGCATAAATAACAACAGTATATGAAATTTATAATAGCAGATACTTAAAGAGTTTTGGAAACAAGCATGCATTATGAAAAAAGCCAAAATCTAATTAATGAGTTTTGCAAAAGGACTTTTCCTACGGATAGGTTTTTTTCCTCAACAATTTTCTGCCAATGGCTTCTTAGCTCTTAAGAGAAAAAAAAAATGGCGATTTTTTAGTGCTTCAGATTTGGTACAGGACAAGACAAGGACTATTGACTTGTGAGAATGAAAAAAAAAAAAAAGACAAGATGTTATTCCCACCTATATTTCCTGACTCTAAATGCAGTGGGCTGTCTTGACTGGGAACTGCTCATAATTCTTTTTCATAAAAATAAGCAACTCATAGAAAATGCTTCTTCTACCAAAATGAAAATTTTCAGTGACATTTATTTGTTTGATCATACCTCTTTTTTAAATTAAAAATTCAAAAGCCATTGGAATGTTCAAAAAGTTTCATTGTAATAGTGAAAAAAAAATCACATTCTCCCACTTCATAGAAAAGTTTTTCCCTGCCTGCTTAAATAAAATTATATTATAAAAAATATATAAAATATAATAAAAATAAATATTCAAAATTGTCACATCACATTTTGAACTGTGCAAAATATTTTCATTTTGCTTGAAATGTTTCATACTTTCCAGTCATTTCCATCATCACTTTGTCTGCATGGTCACAGTCAGGAAAGTGAATCAAAACAAGCTACGGCGGAGATTTTCTACACAACGCTCATATTCACTCCTGATCCAGTTGTGACTATGGTACTTTTGAATAAGAATCTCAACACAGGGGTTTAGTGCAGTTTGACTAATTGATTTTTAGAGTGCATTCAGTTCAAGTTTCCTGGGTTCACTCCCATGGATAAACTCTATTTCTGTATCCTTCACTTTCCAGACCAACTTGCCTTGCAATGTCATATTTTATTAATTAGCTAGTATAAAGCCTTTTTAAAATCACAATGAATAATAGTAGAGATGTCAAGTAAATGTCAAGTAAATATAGTGATTACTGTGAAGTTTCTAACTCATGGGGTTAGAAGTGATGCTTAATTAGTTA
Source organism: Aptenodytes forsteri (assembly GCF_000699145.1). NCBI lineage: Eukaryota > Metazoa > Chordata > Aves > Sphenisciformes > Spheniscidae > Aptenodytes > Aptenodytes forsteri. The sequence goes on from NW_008794520.1 coordinate 940,195, forward strand.
ATGTTTCTAAATTTCAGATGAAAGACGTTAATAAGTTCAAAGTATTATTATTCCTATCTTTTCCAAAATGTATTATCCCTATTGATTTCAAAGAGAAATTAGCATAGTTATAGTGCTCACATTTAAGGTACATTTCTATTCTCTTTTTTTTATTTTTCAGTAAACAACAAAGCCACTGATATTGCAATCAGAGCTATCAGCCAAGCATTCATACACCAGCAAACCTAGACACACATAAAGTTGAAAGACGAGTGAAAGAATCATTTCAGTTCCCAGCTTTCAGGGACATTATAAACAGAGCAAATAGTATATAAAACCAGGAAAAACACGTATTTGCCTTTCCCTTTGCAGCGCACAGTTAAAATGGATTTACACACTTCACCCATCGTCCAGCTGAGCCATACTTAGAACTTTTCCCCTTTTTCAGTAAGAG
>NW_008794520.1:940681-998682 GCF_000699145.1 Aptenodytes forsteri
CCCCCGAGAAAGACCTCAGGCCAAAAACATCCAGGGTAGCTGCTGCAGCAGAAACAAGTAAACAAGGTCACTCTTCTCTCTGTAGACAGGCCTTCTCCATGGAGAAAAAAAGTGCAGTAACCAGTGGGGCAGCTGCTCAGACACTTAAGGGAAGAAGTGGCATCCTGCAGGTTACCACGGTATATCGGTAAGAATGTTTTTCTTGATATCGTCTTCCTGTGCAGGATGTTAAGTTCCACACAAAAATTAAGTTCACCTGTGGGGAGTATGATAGCAGCCCTGCTGCCGTGATGGAGGAGCCTGAGGATGAAGAGACCTATCCTGGGATCAAGAACAAATATACTCGAAATTCAGATCACAGTTTTTACTGGACTATATGAACAAACTTGCCTGATGTTGCTGGAGTGAATTCCAGTTTCTAACATGGTACAAGTTAGAATCAGTACCATCTAACATGGTACAATCGGAACCAGACATTCACAATGAAATGAGATTCCTAATACTAAAGACATCAGAAGAGATTTCCAAAATGATAATCTAACTGTTTGTGATTTTGCTGTGAAGAAATTCATATGAAATTAGTATAGAGCAGTTGAATTTAAAAAAAAATATGGCAACTGAAACATTTTACCTGAACCTGACTGCAAAGGAACAGAAATGCTTTTTTGCTATTTGAGAGACTGAATTATATCTTTATATTAAAAAGATTACAAGCTCCTTATTACTACTAAAACACACAGTGTAAAAAGAAGGCAGCATTTGAAATTAAATTTATTATTCTGATGTCACTGTTACATATGAAATCAGTTTGTTAACACAACAGATGTTAGATTGAAAGGATAGCATCCAATTATTGAAACAGCATTTTGATGCCCTAACATTATAAGAATTGACCTGCAAAACACAGAGATTGCTAAATATATCAGTTTGTAATCAGAGATTGCTTTCAATTTAGAAGTGACTAGAGGAGGCAATTTTTCTGCCAAAACAGAAAATGCAAATTTAAGTCAAACAAAGCTTTTGATAAATATGTCTTGACTTGACTGAATTATTTTGACTGATGCATAAAATAACTCCAATTTAATTTAAAAGAAACTTTCTTTTTCTTTTTGAGATTATATTGCCCTTTAAAGTCTAACTGTATTAAAAAATGTTTTCAAGATGCCAGATAAGAAACATACCTTGTATTAAACTAAGCATTCTCTTTGCCTCCAAACTATATTTAAACACATTTTTTTAAATTATTAACAGACTAAAAATCAGTTTATTTTCCCACAGCTGTAAATGAGTTGAGCACATCCCTTATCTTAAGTGCCAGTATTAGTCACTCAATGAGCCCAAGAGAGCTCTACAACCTCAGTATCTTTTCTGCAAAACAGATCAGAAAAAAATAACCGAGTATTCAACCTACTGTGATGAATTAGCATCACAGCAAAGCCCAGAGGCCCACAGTAAGTAGATGGTAGAACATGAAGCCACCTTTCTGCTATACCACTGCAAGTAGTGTGGCACTCCTCTGCTCAGCAGTACACCCAGCTAACCCTGTCTTGGATTTCATGGTACACAGGTAGATTTCACTGTATTATGCTGCTTTACCTTTTAAAGTTTCTCCTTTCAAAGTTGTCAAATAATTTCTAGATGCTCCTCAGACAGCCAGGATAATATCACCCCTCTGTGTATTGGTACCAAGACGTGTCAAGAGCAACTGTCAGGCTTACCCAGACTTGAGACCAGATGTCAGACTTATTTATGCTGTTTAAATTCAGAGTAACGCTACTCACTTCAGTGCATCACTCCAGTTTCCTTTTGGTGTGGAATTATATCATCTCATATTCATCCTGTGCTAAAGTATCATCCATAGAACTTTCCAAGCTTGAATTTTCTACAATGGAAACAATTTTTTTCTGTTATTTACCAAAAAAAAAAAAAAAGAAAAAGAACAACTTAAATGTTAAGAGACAACTTATAGATCCAGATTATTTGGTTGTGTCTTCCTGCCTGCATGAATTCATCTGAGGAAACAAATGCATATAACGATGCCACTTCAAATTTTGATTCAGAAAGGATATTTTGCTGTTTAGATGAGTCACTATGTCACATTGCATTATCGAGTGGAACAACCCCGTGTTCCTAATTCACAAAAGTCTGTCTCCTTGTTCAAAACCAAAAGTGGCATAAACCCATTTATAATTTAAGTAAGTTGGTGGCAGTTCCTAAAATGGCTTTCCTGGAGAATAATGAGATACACCGGTGGGGTAAGAAACATGATAAGTGACTGCACAATATAAGGCATAATGAATAGTTGCTCTGTCCCTGGCAGGAGACTACAGTACCAGAGAACCCTGTCATGCAATGTCTTTTATGGCAAGTCGTAAATTAAAAGAGATCTTTATTGTGAAAGCTTCTGTCACTACAAGGAGGAAGAACAGATAATGCCACATTTCTTCCCAGGATTGCAAATCAAGGCCAAAATCTCTCCTAATGTAAATGATGTCAATCCATTCATTTCAGCTGAGTTTTACCCATGTTTATCAGCAGAAAAAGTCATAAGCTGCTTCTGTTTTAATTCAATTGAAGTATCGATTCTTCAAACTGTTACATTAAATAGCATTTTAGTTACCAGTGTCGCCCTGTAAAAGACAATCTGGCACAAAAAGCTGATTCTGTGTATAAGTCAATGAGGGTAGACAGGAGGATAGGCATTAGGGAGATGAAAAAAATGCTATTTGAATTTATAAGGCCAGAGAAGTATCTATCTTCTAGTGTAATTGCCTCAGATGATCAGCAGAAATTACAACGATCAATTACAGCCAACACAAAACTAAATCTAGCAACAGCTCCAAAATAAAATGTTACTTATTTTACTAATCTTTCTTTTTCACTGCTCGTAACTTAAGGGAAATCAAAGACCTAAGTTAAGCTTAACTGATGTGGAAATAGCAGCAAGTTCCCAATGCATCTTCTTCAGAATTCTAGAGGTGCCCATCAGGGCAGCCAAATTTTTAGTCACCTTTACAGAGGTGTGACCAACATTGTGCAATGACTAACAGTGCTTGAGGGCTGCCCACACGCTGTACAGCCTGGACCAATGCTCCAGGAAAATATGCTCCAAACAAAGTTTATGTGTTTTTTCTGTACATTTTGTCTGAATCTGTTTCTTTCCTGTCAAATTACTTTCATTCAAAAGCATATTCATACACATACACATATATTCACGTGCACACACATGTATGTATATACATGTATATGTATTTGGGAGGAGATGGAAACTGACCAAAGATTCAGTACGCTCAGGACTGAATTCCCTTGCATAGTCTGTTCTTGTTGTTTTGCCCTGTTCCAGGAACCATTAATACCTCTTGGGTCTATTCCTTTCAGCCCAAACTACGCCCCAGACTGTGTTTGTGTTTAGTACCTCACACTCTCCTACTGCCGTAGCCAGTCGTATAAACTGCAGAGCTCTGTCACCACCAATGCTCACCGTCCTTTAACTCAACACCCAGGACAGCTGTATCAGTGGCTCACCTGTATTGAATAAAAACTATTGGAAAAACAGGCCCTAGAGGATGTTGTGAATATTCTTAGCATCTTGAAAAATCATATTGGTGAAGTGGGAGGAATGCAAACAACTATGGGCAACAGAGCACTGCTCGTGAAATCACTGGGTACATGTGCATGGAAGCATGCAGATAAGTGTGTGTTTCTGTTGCATTGAACTGACTGGGCACGGGTCAATGCTACTCTGGAAACTATGCAAGTATCTTAGCAAGGTGTGCACCAGAACTAAGGTATCTTGCCTTTCAGGAGTGGTAAAGACCGGCGAGGACTGGAACTGGCTTGTACTTGGCCAATTCAGATCACAGCATTGTAAACATGTATCCGCACACACACACACACACACACAACTATCTAAGTAGGCATATCTACACATGCTGTCTGCAAGGGTTAAAAATTAAATTGGCAGATGGTCCTTGAGCTGAGAACATATTGATGTTGAAATAAAGTAGATCAAATCCTTGTGACCAATACTTCAATTCAGAAGTACTTCTTTCTAGCCACAAACGCACTTCTAATAGAAGAATTTTCTATCAAGTGAAAAAAACTCAGGTAGTATTTCCTCAAGGACAAATATTCTCATAATAACACTTACTTGGACAGAGGAAACTGGAATTATTCATATATTCCCCCACAGTGAAGTTCTGTTGAATACTATGAACTCCTTCTGCCTTCAATAGGAGCTACTCACGCCCATACACTTTCTGTGAGCCAGACTATAATTTATAATTTCATATCACTAATCAGATATTTCCCTCTTGCATTCATTTAATTATACCATATTAATAAACCTTGACTTTTAGACAGAAGCTCTATGAGGTGTATTCTCAACATGATACACATGTAACTCCCCATAGCATCATCAGTAGTTAGGCACACGTGGAGAATTGATTATAGCCTTAGGTTTTTATCCATTGCCAGCTTACTCTTAGATTTTTCCTGTGGTGATTTCTTGAGCACCAAGACACATACTGCAGTTCCTCTTTTTGCTGAAAACCTTCCTAGGAACAGTAAGAAAAAGATCAATTTATGCAAAACAGAATTTTAATCTAGAAAACGCAGATTTGAGGCACTGCGTGATGAAAGAAAGAACCTCAAAGTACAGCCAAAGAGGTTACAAAAGCAGATCACAGAGATCTTGTTTCCTAGGGAGCTTCTGTACATTAGAAAAATGTAAGCAGTTACTGGCAGCTCCAAACCACACACATTAAATGTGTCTACAAAGGATTTTGACAGGTCTCTACAAACCTAAGACTTTCTGTCCCTACAGAACATTTCCAGTTTTATGGCAAGACAGAGGTAAAAAGTGGCATAGTTTCTGTGCAACTGTTCCATATTGAATGAACACTCCTTTGGACAAATATTCATTTATGCTAAGGTCACTTGCAAATCTCTGGATAGTCTAAAAATATTTTAATTTCATTTACTACTTTTTCACTGTTTTTTTTTTCTATAATGATTGGATACTATGCCCCAGTATGACTATATTGGTGATATATTTGAGATTCTGCTGCAGAATTCAAGGTTAGATCAGAAATACTCGGCTAACCAAGCTGAAGATCAGGTATGGGTTATCTGCTTTTTTCCACACCTGTGTAGTTTTTGTTCATTCAGAAACACCTCAAGACAGAGTCCTAAAACACTCCCATAGTATCTGTGGCTAAGAAAGGTGTCCAGAATAAGAGGCAACTGAAGAATCCAAAGGTTTACATTAAGTGATGGACGAGTTCTGTTTTCAGAGACTCTTTTCAAGCTCAATCACCTCCAACATAAAAGACAACAAAGAAGATAACTGGAGAGACAGTGAATGGCATTTATCTCCTGGTGTGCTTTGACTCGGTTTTGCCACAGTGAAAAGGTGTGCTGGAAACCCTCCTTTAGTCTGCGCGCTGGACCCTTGCTAATGATGGCAGTGGATAGGTCTTCATTGCCAATTAGGGAATTTCATGCAAAGACAGACAGGGTCTACCTGGACGGTGGCAAGGCCCTACTCAGAATAATCAACTTTAGAAACACCCAGTTTTAATATCTGGCATTGTTGGATTCTCTATGAATTTGTATACACCTTCTTTGGAAGGAACATAGAAAATGGAATGGTGGTGAATACTACTTCTTTTCTCTGAAAGCCTGGTAAGTACACAGTGTCAAAGCACCTGACCTTCTCTCTTCTCACACTCAGCATGCACGTTAAGTCTGGAAACAGCGGTTTGAAGAAGTTGTTTCTGATGAAAAAGAAAAGAAAAAAAAAGAAAGAAAAAAGAAAAAAAAAAGACTGGCCTATGAAAATCTGTCTCCAGGACAAATTCCATGAAATGAGCTGCCTTCCACCATGAAAACTGAGAAATCCTGTTTGATTATTTCATCTTGATTATATCCAGAACCAAAGAGAATATAAGCAACTGGATCCCAAAGATGATCCAACATGGCAGTCTAGTACCTACATATCTGAATTTACAGCTAAGCCCATCCCTGAAGGGTATCTCAGAAGGTAAGTTTTTCCTTTTTTGCTGGGGGAGATAAAGGTTCAGTGTCTTCTTCTGCAAGTTCAGGTATGGCTTTCTAACATCCCAGGCTAGCCATCATCTCAGCGGATTTGGGTTTCTACCCAGATGTTCCAAAAAGAGTAAGAGAATACCTGAAATATTAAAAGCTTTCATGACTCAGGAAAGCCACTTCCCACATCACTTCCCTCCCAGCAGTTCACAGGAAGAAAATATTCACAGCTAAAGACATTATGTCAACTGAAGGCCAGAAATGTCTAACCCAACTTTTTGTTTCTGCATCTGTTAGAGAGCTACTCCATGCATGCACACAGAAATGTGAACGTCAAAAATAAAGCAGGTCCAGAATTCCCTCATTGCCAGCCTTTGGACAATGGTACTGGTGTCTTTCTGTAGGTTGAGCCAGTGGATTCTCCCTTCTTCGCTGGCCTTACAGAACTCTGTAGCAAGTCTATCTATCTAAGCACTAAAAAAGGAGGAGTAAATTTTACCTACGTTCAAGCATCTCTTTGTTTTAACTAGTAGCCACCATAAAAAGCACATAGTTAATTTGCTGTGTTCCTGAACTCAGCATTCCAAAGTGGTCACTGTTTCTAGGAGACAGAGATCAAGAGTTTGGCATATTTTTAAAAGGGCAAAGTCAAAATGGCAGTTTGTTTTCCCTTTTTTAAATTTTTTTCTAAAAAAGACTTATAATAGCTTTTGATTTAATTTGATTCTGTTATTTTCTTATTCAGGCCTTCATAAACCAAAAAACATTTGATAATAAGCTGGAAAAATATCATACAGGTGAGCTAGACCAGCTTAGAATTTAAAACAGGTTATTTAAAACTATTAACTACTAGATCTGTTTATGTTTCAGCTTTTGCTTTTTTTCATGCCTATTTCCTATTAATTAGAGAGATTTGCTCTTTAAATAACACACTAATAAAGATGTCCTAAGCAGTTCAAGATAATGTTAATTACTTTGTGTGATTAAAGAAAAAAAAAAAATTCTAAGAGTTCAGTACAGCAAAATGTGGATTTCTTTCCTTTTATAACTTTTACTTGATTTTGAGAATAGCCATAAAATGCCAGTGTCTTGCACAAGAACATCTCCCTCTGTCCCATGGACGCTGAAATATCAAGTGGTACTTCCATGTTAGTGAATCAATTCACCAATTAGAAAAATGGCATTTTCTCAAATGCCACGGTACGTTCAAGTATATGATGGTTCTAAAAATGGAAAGCATCAAATGTTTATCTATAACCAGTTCAAGCCAGACATTGCTTTTCCCAAGTAACAAGCGATAGGACAAGAGGAAATGACCTCAAGTTGCACCAGGGGAGGTTTAGATTGGATATGAGGAAAAATTTCTTCACCAAAGGGGTTGTCAAGCATTGGGACAGGCTGCCCAGGGAAGTGGTTCTTAAAGGTCTTTTCCAACCTAAATGATTCTATGATTCTATGATTCAGTTGGTATCTCCTTTACAGTCAGCATGACCTGACCCCATTTTATGTCAGCTGAGAGTCTGGATGTAAGATAGAATGGTGACAACGTTTTAAGCACTAAATTCTGAATGTAGGCCCTTGCCTTATCTTCAATTTTTTGGTTATCAAGCAACATGTTATATGCTATATCTACTTTTTTTTAATTGACTTAGGTTGGGAAGGGTAACATGGTGAAAATATTTACAAGGTTAGTAAGTGAACACCCCTTCACTGTTTTGGGTGTCTGGGGATTATCTCTTAAAAAATACAGTAATAAACAGTCCCTTCAGTTACTCAGATCAAATAAAGTAATTCATCCATGGCATGATTTTATGAGTCTAGCTACATGGAATGATGTATATGAAATAAGAGCTAACAGATTTGCACTGTCCTCAGCAACAGTCTAATTTACAAAATGTATAGCATGTACAAAATTACATTACAAAATGTACAGTATGCAGTACACGTACTATTTGTAGTCACATACAAGTACATCAGATGGACGCAATCAGAGATGAATTTTTTGAAAGTGACAAAAATTGAAACTTCAGTTACAGGTTTGATTTTCAGAAAGTGCTGGTAAGACACTTGCAGAAATTCAGGAATCTTAGAGTGATCATCCACAAACTGAGACATTTGAAAATCATGAGAAGAGATTTTGAAAATCATAACTAAATGAACAGGTCATGTTGTTCTTACTTTTATGCAGAGTGTTCTTTGTCTGCAGCGATACCAAGACACTTGGACTTTTTCTCAAAGCAGGACTTTGCAGCTAGTAGATCAGTGCCAGACTGTATATCACTTTGTCATTTGATTATAACTGGAAGGCAGGGAAAACATCAATATATGCAGCTTCTGAGATACAGATGCAATTCAATAATTCACACTGGTGTAATTGTACATTGCGGTTGACTGCTGGTTTATAGGATCTTAGAGGACTTTGCTGGAAAGTCTGTAATAAAATGATCATTGCTTTAAAACAATATTCAACCTGTTCTCCTGGAAAAAAAAAATCTTCCTTTGTTAAGAAAACATGTAGGGTTTGCTTATCTTTTACCAGGTACTCCATGTATTTGAGTTTATCTGCTTGTTTTGTACTTAAACTGCCCATTTCTAATCAAGCAAATGTTCAGTGCTTTTTAGGCACCTGGTCCCTTTTGTTTCCTCTGCAGTACTTGTTATTGCCCATGACAGATCTTTTTCTTAGACTGCTAAGCAATGCAGAAGGCTAATCTAGAGCAGCATTGCTCTCCCTGGGTAATTTAGACGAGATCAATATTCATTAACATTGGTAATTCACCACACAAGGGGACAGTGCTTTAAAAATACTCTAAAAGACAGACCAGCAGAGAAGTAGGAAATGTTACCCACATGGATAAGACACACCGCATTCATTTTCTACGCCCTCTTTGGACAACCCATGTTGGTGTTTAATCACCTGCATCGCAATTTTCTCCTTCTGTCCAGCTGGAATGTTTTTTGTTGTAATTTGTAACCATTGCTTCTCATTTTGCTGTAAACCTCCTTGATCCTGTTTGCTGAATTCCTTGTTCCTCCTGGCAGCCACAACTTCTGCCTGGCCCACTTCCAATCTGGGCACACTCCCAACATTTTTCCTTCTTCTCCTGCTGTCAGATTGAGTTTCTGATAGAAATCACGTGGCCACAATGATTTCTTTCATCTTTACCTTCACCGATGTTGCGCAATAGATTATTTCTTTGTAACATCTCTATGATATGGCTTTCCCTATCCATGTAAACAAGTAAAACATTCAGTAAGGCTGTGATCATGCTGTATCTTTATACAGCAACATCCTTTGGTACAAACCAGTATATTCCTGTGAAGAGCATTTGAGTGCATGGAGGCTTTTCATTGTTTGATTGCAATGAAATTTTAAAAACTTAGAATAGCTACTATCATTCTTTTTTTTTATACAAAACAATCAGAAAGAACAAGCAGGTTTTTCCTAAATACTTAAATCTATCTATATTTCTCACGGGTGGAAAGACTTTGATTGAAAAATGTCATTTGTCTTTGTTGATAAATCTTTAAAAAAAATTTTCAAATAGGTCTACAGTCTCATCTATTTCTTTTGTGAAAGAAGTAACAGATGCAGTAGAGGAGGCACGCTATTACTTTTCAACAAAAACTAAGCCATTATATATTAATCGTTAAGTCTGCAACTGCCTTAACTCAGTAACTCCAATGGCTTCACTGGAGCTAAGCTGAGATATGGGATTCAAAAAAGCTGAGTTCTGATATATATTTTAAAGTTATTTATACCTTGTTTTAAGTCCCATGAGTTGGATATTTCTCATGGGCTTGAGGAATTACTTGATCTTTAGGTTGTGGGTTTTTTTCTTTTTATCTTTTACTTCTTGCTTCTGATACGTAATTAAAATGATAACATAGCTACGGTGAGATGACAGTAATAAGCCTTTAGAACAACAGAGGCGTTACATGATACTAATACATTCATAAATCAGAGACCAGATACAAAAAACAAATTACTAGAATGTACCTAATCTTTTTTACTAATGGCTTTTCAAGCTGAATTTAATTAAAAAAATGAAGGTTTCAAAACATGGAAGGAAAAGGAAATAAACACCATAAAATGGTAAGGCCAAAAGACAATTATTCATGATGACATCTTACCAGCTCCTCAAGATCAAGAACATGACCACAAAAGTGAACATCCTCAAGAAATTCAAATAGTTTTCAGCTTGACTAGATGGAGGTTTGTTCCAGTTCCTCCTGCTACCTGACAAACTACACAGCTGGGGTTCTGCTACTCCTTGGGGACTTCTGGAAGATCTCCATCCACTTTGTTTTCAGCCTGTCATTCCCTTTCTGATGGGTTAACTATTTCAAAGCATTCTTTCACTATCCTACCTTGAGAAATGCTGCATCAAAACATTTTTTTTTTTTAATTGAAAATACAGTTTCTACATGACCAACTTGTTTGCAAGTTTCTTTTTTTCACCCTGAAGTATTTCATGCTACCATCAGAAAAACAGAAATGCAGTATACCAGTTTCAGGTTGGCTTGACTTGTCGTTTCTCTGAACTAAATTTCTTTGAACTGACCTGAAATATTTTTTTTTAATGGAGTTTAACATTAAATTACATTTCTCTGCTGCTCTATTTCTGGACCACCAAAATTAGTTGAAAAGACCATATGAGAAAAATGCTGAAAACAAAATATTTGGATTTGAAACTGAAAATACAGTTATCTCAAAAGAACTGAAGAATTAGTTCTTTTCACGCCAAAATTCCCTTAGACATTGGTCAGCATATTTTGTATTTCTGAATAGTATTTGCTCAGTGAGATGTTCTTTAAAAGTATTGACGAACATAAAATGTATGAAAGCTATTTCTTGTTTACCTGTTTCTTTCTAAGATTTTTGTCATATTTGTGTTTTAAACTTTCATTTTTTTATCCTTCTGCAGTCATTGCCAAAAAGTTTACAGCTCATGACAGCATCCATTTCATGATGTAGCCATTTGTTAAACTCCTTCAAGATTGATTATCACCTGTTTTAGTGATGGGTTTCCTTGCCAGTTTTAATATGCTTGTTCATTCCTCCAAGGTAACTGCACGTCTTTTTGCACATTACTTTAGACTGAATTGATAATGACTTTAATCTGTTGATAATTTAATAATGCAGCCCTCAAAATTATATTCCAGCTGCTTGCATTTCACTGATTGGCCACATCATTTAGCAGGAGGAATTAATTGTGAAAGACTTGCAATTTTACATAGGTAAATGTTGCAAAATTTGTATGTTATCATAGAGCAAGTCTGGAGGAGGTCCCCAGAAGTTAAACGAGATTTATACAATTAAACTGAGAAAACTGATATCTGCATGTGTACAAAATTAATAAAAAAACATAGACAGCTTTCAGCCACATCGATGGCTGTCAGATACTCTATTTAAATTAAAACCAAAAAGAAGATCAGCATACGGGGTAAGCATAACTATTCCTTGTTGCTTTCAAACACTTGTTTTCCACAACAGACAAATGCCTCTTTGCATCGACTTTGTATTCCCAGCACTTTCTGATCAAGCGATAATTATTTAAAAAACTAATAAGTTCAGTCAAGCATCTTGATTTACAGAGTAGTCTCCGTTTATATGAAGACCTCACTTTTATAGCAAATATAGAAAACTAAAATCTTTCATTGGTTTAATTAATGTCACTATTCTATGCTCTGAAGACAATTTTTAGGTTCCCATCTTTTTATTGAACCTGGTGCTATACCTAGCTAAAGCACGTCTAACTGGGACTTGAGGGGAATATCAAGCAAAAATAAGACAATATGCAAAGTATGCCATGTGGTGGCCTATAAGGCATGTCGTATCATGTACAGTGAGCAAACACAACTGTATGCCCTCTGTGCCCTACGCTGTATCTCTGCCCTGTGCAGCACACATGGATGAGCAGTGTTTTGCAACTTGTAATGAGTTACCACAATGTGATAACTTGCTTGAATGTAACCACAGGGGAATGACAAACGCAGTTTTATTTGCATTAGAAAGAATGGAAGGAAATTTAAATTTCCTTAATCTCAACAACTTTAAGTAGACCAACAGTTACTACTAGTCATAGTTCCTTCAGTGACCACATGCAGAACAACTGCATTTTAAACAGTCAGATTTCACAGTTCCAAATCACATAGGCTAAAAATGCATTTAAAAATGCATCCACAGAACTTAGTTTGAGTCCAAAAGGTTTAGGAATGAAAAATATGAATCACAAACCAGATTCTCCGCTGACATTAAATCAGCCGGACTCGACATCAGTGGAATATCTGGCTCCAGATATATTTTTCATTGGCAGTGAAATACATATATACAGCTTGGACCAACAATGGAGAGTTTCGATTAAACAGAGGTTTGAAGTGCTGACTCAACATATGGCTCCATTAGCTGAATTATAGTGAATTATTTCTAAAGCATAAATTAAAAGTGACTGACACTTACATGTGTAACTATACATACCGATCATTAGCAGAATGAGAAATACAAGTGTATTTGGAAGACCACAAAGCATACATATTGGTAACGTCTACAAAGACATGCCTTTAAGTGACTGAGCATGAACTCTGAGATTGAGTTCATCTGATTTCAAACCTTCCATCCTACTGAACACTAAGCATAACCAGATGGCAAGTCATATCCTAATATTAACAGTTTACTTTTCCTCTCTGTCTCCATAACAAGTTGCTGGCAGTTCTTCTTGATGGGCTTTGAAAGAAGAGTGGGTGATTTATAAATGTAACAAACATAGTTTAAACTAACAAGGGGTTTTTTTGGGGGGAAGAGTTTTTGTAAGACTGTTGGAAATTATGGACTCAAAAAGTGAGTCCAGTGCCTGTGTCAATTCTGGGTTCCGGGGAGTGGGGCAACTACTGCGCTTCCCCTTTTCTTATACCCTTCCATAGAAAACCTCTGCTGCTGGAGATAGGACAGAGTGTTTCTATCATCAGTCTATGGCAGCTTTTCTCTTCTCTTGGATAATATATTTATTACAATTTCATTTGAAAATTAATGAAAATAGTTCACTACCAACTCTATCTAGTTATGAGTTTACCATTCTCTAAGATTTCAGCATAAGGGTAATGAGATCTGCAACAGCTTTCCATTTAGAGGACCGGAGGAAATGTATCTGGCTAATTTAAAGGCAAAATTTTTTAAAGTTTAAACAGTAGGAAAGGGCTGGAGTACCTCACTCAAGACATTACAAAAATAATGAATTCTTAGTAATCTGATGTTTTGACACTTTCTAATCCTAAATTGTAAATGGAGAGCTTAAAATTTTATTCAATTTCTTTATTAAAACAGTATTGTTTCACGCAAAAGGGAAATAACACACTGTGATCTTTTTTGCACCAAATTATACAGGAGAATGCTCATCAACACCAGTTTAATTAGGATTTTACTCCTTCTTATTTCTAGCTGACCATTACAAATTCCAAACACCATATCTTAATGAAGGTGTATAATGTTTCCTGACTGTAAAACTATGATGCTTCAAGACTGCTTTCACTTTATTATTTTCTTTTCCCCTTCTTTTTCTGCATAAATCTCCTGGTTCATCTTATCTGAATACTTCTGAATTCTTCTTCAGTGGTCCTTCATATCTTTCTGACACTTCAGAGTTCACACTGTTCTCAGACTTTGAGAAATATTGTCTTACTTGTTTTATGAAAAGGAGAGTGTAGCAGCGACAGAATCTCGGCGTAGGAGGAATAGATGTATTCAGTCCTGTCTCCTGCCTTACCCTTATCAAAAAGTGAAGAAAGACCATGGAAACTGCAGGATATGTGCATAAGATAAGAAGGGAGAGGGGACATTATTAGTATTATTTTATTATTTATTATTATAGAAAAATTGAGAAAATTGAGGTTTTACTAATTAATGCAAGTCAATAAAAAGACCTCCACAAGCTTGGATAAGAGTTAGTGGTCCCTTTGTAGGGGTCAAAACTAGACAGAGAGCTGGCACAATGTTAATTAAGTTTATGCTGTGCAATAGGGAACATTTCAGAAATACCTGAGCTAGCACTAACCTGGGTTGTAATGTACACAGCACCGCACTGACACAGATACATAGCTTCTGCTTCCCCAGATCAGTTAAAGAATACCACTTCAACTTACTGATGAACAAGGATTCAAACATGCAGCAGCTTTTGTCTACCCTGTGGTTACAATGGGATAAATACACCTATATGAAACCAGTCCTTTCAAAGAGTAAACATGGTCTAATTGTTCATTAAGTACTATTAACTCACCAAGTAAAGGGAAAATACTATGGTAATTTGGATTTATGATGAGACACTGCTCAACAGTCTCTTATGCTGCATAGGAGAAAGCATTGCATTGACTGCTTGTTCATTAGTATTTAGAAATGTTTGTACCCAGCAAATCTAAACATACAGTTCCAAGGCTTGACTGCCATCTGTTCTCCATGTACAAAATGCACACATCCGAGCTCACCAAAGCAAGTTAGCAAGGCACTGGCTAGAAAGCAGATTTGCACACAGTGTCACCCCATGAGGAGGAAGCACGGAGATTTCAAGGGCATTAAACACAGGTAAAAGTCAAAGTTTCCAATGAGACATTCAGTTGATGACATGTAATATAGATGCAGACCCCTATTCCCCCAGCACGTGAGTGTCTCTCCAGCTGCAGTGTACCTCTTAAAGCTGAATAAAGGGAGGTCTGAAATATTCCCAGAGTGGCCCTGTTGTAGGTTGGAGAGAAAAACCACAAAATTCTTATAAAAGGGAAGGGAGGACTGCATTTGGGGCAATTTGGCCAATAGAGTTTTTCTAACCTTTGCGATCTTTAGCGCTATCTCACTGTGTGTGGTGGGCTGTGGGAGGACAGGGGCTGCCAAGGAACCACACCAGTGGATACCAGAGCCACCATCTCCAGTTCCTCATCAGACTAAGTTCAGAAGGCTTTTTCCTGTGAATGCACAGGAAAATTATATTCGTGAGCCAACACTGTGTCTCATATGCATTTTTGAAGAGTTCAGAAAAACACGTCCAGAAAATGTCAGTGTTTTTGTCTTTTCCTGTTTCTTGCTGAGCTGCTGTAAGCTGCTCGTATGACCTTTTCCTGACTTCATGCTTGGCTGACATCTGGTTACCATATGTTTATATTGTTATTGCTCTACCCTTTTGTTGCAGACTGTGCATCCTGATAGATATCAATCTACAGTACATGCACTCTTTTATACCAAAAGTACATTTTAAGTAATTGTCAAACAAAGTAAAGAGATGAAACATCTAGAAAATAATATAGCCCAAATACAGTGCTAGGAAATCAGACAGGGAATCAACCAGTAGCATGTTGGTTATATTGTTGCTTTTTTTCCTAACTAGATAAATAGAATTAATTTCATATTTTGATTAAATAGGAAAGAACTGTCATAACAAACGTTTGAACTGAGGCAGTTCAGCTAAAGACTTATTATTTAGTCCTCATGACGAATGGGAAAAGAACCATTAATAAACAAGAGTTAATATTTAAGCTGTATTGATTCCCCACATACAAGGTAATTCTTAGGTGAATGTTTCCACCAACTTTAACTAATTTACCGGTGTAACTGTTAGCAACCTGGAGCTTCAGAGATGGAGCAAGGTGAAGGCACATCTTAAAAACTCTGTGAGGGCATGTTCCTCAACCATAGGAGGCTGAGCTAGAGTTAGTATTTTTACCATTTGGTATTTCATAACGACTCAATATTTGTTGATATTCCAAAATGCTGATGGCATGACAAGAAAGCATATTTCTAGTGTGAGCTCCACTGGAAATCATTTGAGTAAAGAAGCTCTTCATGAGGCCTAGTGTATGATTAGCAGCAATTACTTATGCAGATGTAGAGATGCTCTGGCAGTCATTCCATACTTGGAGGGCCCATTGATTTCAGCAGGAATTTTAAATAATGGATGAGTTGAACATGAGGTCCCCCAGGGAAAAATGTATCATGCAAACAATAACAAGTAGATCACTCACTTCTGCTTTGAAAAATTCAACTGTCAGTACACAATTTTCACAGTCAGGTGAGCAACAGGAGAAAATCTGTCTTGCAGAGATTCTTGTTTTTACACCAGTATTACGATGTAAAGGCTCCCAGCATCAGAGGGGAAAGTGTGTATACCGAATAGCTGGGGGATAAAGGGTGGGTGGGAGTGGTGACATTGGTTACTCTGAGTACATCGGAGTCTCCCTCACCGCAGGGGCTGTTTGAACCACACCATTGTTTCTGGTTTCTGATTTTGTCCCCCTGGCACTACGATTAACTAAAGACTATAGTTTAATATTTTCAGCGTTCCAGGCACATTAATCGGTTTGCAAAGTTTGTGCAATCACTCACTGTGACAGCTCTGCCTTGCTGATCTCGAAAGCAAGCGTCGCCACGGCAACGTGTGGGATAAACTGCTTCATAACTTTGCAGAACTTGCTGGGGAAAAAGAGGTGGAGTGAAGGATGCTGCGAGAGCTAAATGGTTTCATCACCCGTGTGGTTCTCAGCTATCGTGCTACGAACACAGAGAGAGGCTGCCTGTCAGACAGAGCAGGGTGAGTCAAGAAAGAGTCATTTCATGTGATATTCCCACGTCATTCTTCACCAGGTCACTCAGGCATTAGAAGAACATGAAGATCAGGCAAATACTTGAGCAAATTTCTGATTCGCTACTGGAGAAATTTTCATGCTTCTATCTGGTGTTTTATTCCTTATGACAATACTAGAAATAGTCACATTATTGAAATATGTAGCAGACCAAAAAAGTTTCACCAAGACATTGGTCCCAGAGCTCAAACATGTTTTTTACCTGGCTTACAGTGCTTCACTACTCCTTTCTGGTGGCTTACAGCACAAGTCTGTCCTAACTCTGCAGTAAAGTGGACTTTCTTTCCTTGAAAATAAAATATTGTATATTTTAACAAAAAGACCATTTTCTTGCTGAAGCAATTGATCCAGGATGATATGGAATTAGGGCAGCCAGCTACAATCATCACATTTTCTCCAGCTGAGTTTTATCTGATTTCACTTAGCATGTTGTTTAAGATGGTGGAGAAGTTGGATCTGACAACCTGCATGGGTGGTTCCAACCAATGAAGTAGCATTAGGTACATGTCAGAGAAGATAATGCTCTTTTTTTTGTAAGCAGAGGACAGAAATCTCTTCTAAGAGGTCAGCACTACAAAAAGATGCTAGTCCTCAAACTTAACCTTTTGCCTAAACTTTTTAAGACAGAAGTAAAGAAGCCATGGACAAGAAAAGTACCCATCCTTAAGAATGAAGACCTCTATGTCATCACGGACATCACAAGGTTTGCTTTCTTTAAGCAGAATACGTTCTCTAATTTCCCCTTTCTACCTAGTCTCCTCCCATGAGCTCTCACCTTCTGACACAGTCATATACCCTTCCTCAATTATCTTTTCATTTTCATGCCTTCCATGACGCAGCAAATACACATCACAGCCTTTGCACCGGCCATTGCCCTGCTAATGAGTTATGCACTTTTTTTAATAATCTTTTATTTGCCTGGCCCAGGAACTGTGCATCTGATGGAATAATAGTGAAAGCACTGCTCAAGAACCTGTCTGTACATTATATTGTGTATGTTAAATAAAAACTGAAATAAATCTCAGCATTTCAGTTTGACAGAAAAAAGAAAAAAAATCAGAGCCTGCTCTATAGATGTGTACTCAAATTTCTTTTTAAAATAAATATGTAGCAGACAGCATACATTCGTATCTTGTTTTGACAGACAGTCAGTATACACATATGACAACAAATTATGCAGAGCACATATCCTGCACTGTGGACACAAGTGATCCCAGAGTCTGGCTTGTGTTTTAATCCTCAAACTATTTTTCTCTTCCCTGTCTATTTCTCCTGTGTCTACAAATTGTATGAAGTGTATATATAACTATAAAGAATTTATTACAATACAGCAACTGACTAAGGAATAACAGGAAAGCTTTATGTATTTGCAGAAAAAATGACACAGAGGAGGTTTAATGAAGACACTTGCTAATACATACATGCACACATGATCAGACTACTAAAATATTGGATTAATAGAGAGAGATCAGCAAAAGCTGGTTTTCAACAACAGTCAGTTTTTAAAAGAAAGAAACCAACAGTTTCAGGGCAATAAAACTGTAAATAAATCTGTACTAAATTTGATGAATAGGATTTTTGGGAAGAGAGAGAAAAAGGATGAACCACGGAGGAAGAGGATGGGAATAAACAGAAAAGTTTCAATATTTTCCAAACTAGTGCTTCAACTTTTACTGTAAATTATCAATTTCATTTACAAAACCAGCAGCATTTTAAAAACAATGCAAAAAAGAAGAAGGAAAAAACCCCTCCAAACAGTGGGAGGAGATAATTGTGATTGACATGAAAGGAATCCCTCCATCCTCTTTTTCACATTATCCGCAAAATTGTAAAGTAAGAAAATGTAGCTGACATATTCAAAGCAGTTACAAATCTATTTTTAGAAACTAGAGGCAGACTCATAATGTACTGCTCTTTCTTACCTTTCAAACATTAATAAGTAATGATTGTTGCAGGGGGCCTTGCCTGTTCATACATTTCTCTCACATTCCTTGGCCCCTCTGGAGAAGGACTGTGCTGTACTTTGGAATAAAGTTCTGCTCTCCCTGCTGAATTCCTGTCAACAAAGGCTGAACTGTAAGCATGACTCCTGCACTCCAATTACTTAATAAAGCTGGCAGCTACTGTCCTGGGAGCATGATCACTTGCCTTAAATATTGCATCCTATAGGAGAGAAAAATAGTAGCACAAATACTCAGGGGAAGAGCGGGAACCAAGCAGTGGTTCCAGAGACATCCAATGAAACCTGAGTCGACTTATATCTGCAGGAGATCTGGCCTAGAAGCAGTGCTTGTTTATAAAATAGGTTGCTTTTATCATAACAAAATACAACAAAAGCAAATGCATTAATTAAAAAGTATGAGGAACTGAAAATGATGCTATCTATTGAGGAGTTTGCTGAACATGGAAAAGCAAAGCTGCTTCTTGTGATTAATAATTAGTGTGTAACTTGCTGTGCGTTTAACAAAACAGATGGTAACACACGACAGTTGCTTTGCTCACAAATCTTAACAACTGGTGCATATCCTCTGCTCTTATGGCAGGAAGGACACACTGTTGTTCTCCCCATTATTTCACTGTCCCTTTTGCTGCCCCAGCAGAAAAAAAAAACACGTCACCACAAAGCAGCAGCAATATCTACTTTCCTAAATGGAGTCCAAGAAAGGAGATATATAAATTCCTTTTATTCTGGGGCTGGATTGAGCTGTTGGAGTCAACTCTTTGTCTAAAAGGGATCACTCCAGGATTAGCTGAAAGAAATTCAGATTCTCTCTTTGCCTTCACTAAAAGGATGCAGAAGCCAAGCAGAGACGTAACGGTCAGGCTTATTTCCTATTATCCCCCTGTCTGGTCAAAAAAGGACTGGGACAATTTTGCCTAATACAAACAGTCAGTGGTGCATTTGAAATTCCCGTTTAGAGAGATTTCGGACTGTAAGTCCATTATGCTTCTATGAGACTCACGCTCTTAAATTAGTAAGGATTAAAAAAGAAAGCAGCTTGCTACCATATCCCAATTTAAACTCTGAAGAACCATAATTTTTCTTTCAGGATCTCTGCAAGTGAATAATTTTCCTTTCTTTTATTGAATTCTGCAGTTCACAATAACAGCGTAAAAGTTTTCTCTAACCTGAACTAATGAACCATAAATCATTTAAAGCATGCAAATGAAGTTCAGAGAAAAGGGAAAATCAATTGTAACTCATTGAGTTTCCAAAGTAGATTTTTCTGCATGATGTTGTTCAGCTCTCCTTTCCACAAAACATGCTCATTTTCAAGAATTAAACAAAAGAAAAGAAAAAAAGGAGGTAATTTTGTTTCATCATATAAAGTGTTAAGCAGCAGTCAGGCCAAGGGAAAGAGGCCTAGAAAGTGGAAGAAAAAAATGGTAATTATTTCCATTTGAAAATATTTCTTACATATTTTTCTCTCACAAAAATATTCTCTCTTCTAACTTCCCCAAAGGCACTAATTAATATGGCTCCATTAAGTTTATTAAAAAATTTTGATAATATTATAAAATGTAATTAAAACCATCAAGACACCCGACTGGAAAATTATGACAAATTATGTTCATTTTGGTCTAGTGTTCCTCTCCTCCATTGCAGGAGAAGAATGCTGAAAAACTGCATGTTGGCAATAGGAAACCTAACATCAAATTGTGCAAAAAAAAGTTAATTCCAATAAAACATTTCCCTCTTAGATTATGATCCATCCTCCAGCAACATTTTCTATTTCTTTAATTTGCAGCACACATCTAATTATAAATATTAAAAGTGAATATCCATGCTCCTCTGGAAAGATGAGCCGTGGCCGCAGGCTCACCGCACGCTCGTGTATTGTACGTGCCTTTTATCTGTTGTAGTCTCTCCTGATTTTGAAACAAGATACTTCTTTCTACTCAAGAAGCTCGAACTTCCTCATACTGGCAAATATTTGCCTCTTACCCAGTCTCCTGTTTTGAACTGACAAACTGTTGTAATCTTCATTTGACAAATGCTCATTTAAACACGCACTTTCCAGTGTTTAGCCCTAAAATTTGGGACCTTGGTAAAGAGTAAATAAATTATAAAATTTGGGACCTTGGTAAAGAGTAAATAAAAGGGGTTTGATTTTCATAAGACAGGTTACCCTCAGAGACTTAGAGCTCCTTAAAGTAAAATCCAGAGCCAAGTACCTGAAGCTGATAACTGCTCTTTAAATTCTTGAAAGTAACCAGTAGTTTACAATATAGACTAATGAGAAACATTTGGCAAGAAATTGCATTTGTTTTGGTTCAACGTGATTAACAGCCAAATGAACAGTGGTTATGTAAAAATAATGGTTACATAAAAATAATGGCTCTCACTTACATAGTATTTTGACTGCATGCAGTTTGCAGACCAGGGTAAGTTTTGGACTTACTAGAGAAAAGTCAGTGTTTTGTTTATGAAGTTACTAACCTTACTGTCTCTGTTACTAGAGAGTCTGAAGACTAGTCCCAAACTCTTCAACTAGTCAGACCGAGGACCTTCAAACCACATCTGGCAGCCCAGCACAAATCTAAGAAATTAACTACACTTTCAGTTTTAATTGATCTATTTTCCCACATATGTAATTATGTAAACCGTATTACCTTGCTTAAGGCTTACTGTAGTGTATAAACATCTAGTTTATATACGTGATGTTTCCTTCAGCGTAACAGTCATTCATGAGGAAATTGTATCCAATAAAACAGGCACTCTAAAAAGTAAACCTTCAGGGACTAATGCTTAATGGATCATGAGAAAAGAGGAGTATACCCAAATTGATAGGGGAGATTCTGTTTAATTTATGAGTAATTTATTTAATAAACACAGGGATTTATATATCTCACAGACATTTGCATGCAAACAAGGTCATCTCAGGAGCACATATTTCTCAGTTTGTATTGGTAATTATAAGTTTAAGCTACATATAAACAAAAATCAAAGATCCTTTTCTAATCACGGAGAACTTGTAGACTGTAAAAACTGAATACAAGCTGTGGATTTAGCCTTACGCAAGTGTGTTATGTCTAAAATAATTACATTAAATACAGGGAGCGAACGGCAGTGTAACCATACCAGACACTGCAGTGATCAGAATCCTTTCTGTTTTAAATAAACTTTTCCACGGTGGAATACAAGCAATAAGAAGCTGACTTTGCTCTGAAAATGTGCTGGTTACAAAGATAAGACATCTCCTGCACTAAATAACACAACACTTGTCTTTATAGCTTCAGAGGTCAGCGAGAGATAAGGCAGGCTTTAGATAGAGATGCTGCAGCTTTACAAAGCAATGATAACAATACATTCATAACGAGATGCATTCTAACCATAAATTTTCTGACTGGAAGGTGGGAGATAACAAAGAAATCATCTTTTAGGTAGTTTCAGCTACTCTGTGCTTTCCAGTTATTCCTTCTACACAAAGCAGCCTTGCCACATAATGTCCTGGACGTACAAGTACCAACATTTTATGATCATTTATGTCAACTTGCTATAATATCACAGCTAGTGCAATCTCTGAATTTGGCTCAGAAAATTATTTTTCCAGAGCTGCTTTTTCCACAGCAAGCTGAATGGACTCAGCTCTGAAATGAGATCTGCTTATGGAAGAGCTGTGCTCTTTGAGTGGGAGAAGCCGAATGAGTGTAAGCAAACCTCAGCAAATGCAAACCATGGAGTAGGTGAAAGATGGCAATATGGTGCAAAAATTCAAATTTTATTCTCACAAGGGTACTGCAGAGGAGGCTACTGTTTCAATCAGCTTTGCAGTGGCCTCTGTCTATCTTTTGCACAAAAGCACAGGGATGCAAATAAATTTCAGTCTCCTTTCGGTATCCTGGTTGCCCCTGCTCCTCTGTGGCTGTTGTGCTGCTCCAATCCATTATCCCAGCTTCATTCTACCTGGGTCTGCTCAGGAAGTTCAGCAGCGTCAAGCAGTTAATAGTGCCTGCAAGGTGCTTGTACGGCTTTATTTATTGAGATGCATTTTTCTCTTTCAGCATTAGACCCAGATCATTTAACCAACAAAAAATACAACAGCCACCAGATGTTATGTTGCGCTAGTGACTAATTATCAAAGAATATGACAGACATGTAATTTCTGAGGGTATCGGGAAAGATTTAAGGAGTGAGATAAACAAGGAGTGAGATTAAGAACTCACGGAATTCAGAAGAAATAATTGTTTTGTTTTTTGGAGGAATGTTATAACCTATTCCTAAAGGCAGAACATCAAATGACAGCATTGCTGAGGCTGGAAGGCACCCCTGGAGATTGTCTAGTCCAAACCTGCTGCTCAGAGCAGGGTCAGCTGGAGCAGGTTGCTCAGGGCCGTGCCCAGTTGGGTTTTGAGTATTTCAAAAGATGGAGACTCTACAGCCTCTCTGGGCAACCTGTGCCAGTGTTTAATCACATAAGTTTTTCCTTACGTTTACATGGAATTTTCTGTATTTCAGTCTGTGCCCATTGCCTCTTGTTCTGTCACTGGGCATCACTGAGAAGAGTCTGACTCCATCTTCTTTACTCCACCCATCATGTATTGATACACATTGATAAGATCCCTCTGAACCTTCCCTTCTTCAGGCTGAACAATCCCAGCTCTCTCAGCCTCTTCTTGTATATCAGATGTTCCAAGCCCACAACTATCATAATGGCTGGACTTGCTCCAATATGTCCACGTCTCTCCCATACTGGGGAGTGCAGAACCAGACACAGCACTCCAGACATGTCT
Source organism: Aptenodytes forsteri (assembly GCF_000699145.1). Taxonomy (NCBI): domain Eukaryota; kingdom Metazoa; phylum Chordata; class Aves; order Sphenisciformes; family Spheniscidae; genus Aptenodytes; species Aptenodytes forsteri. The sequence continues at coordinate 964,088 of NW_008794520.1, forward strand.
CACCAGTGCTGAGTAGAGGGGAAGGATCACCTCCTTTGACCTGCTGGCAGCGCTCTGCCTAATGCAGCATAGGATGCCATTGGCCTTCCTGGCTGCGAGGGTGCACTGATGGCTCATGGTCAACTTGGTGTCCACCAGGATCCCCAGGTTCCTCTCTGCAAAGCTACTTTCCAGCCTGTCAGGTCCCAGGCTGTACTGGTACACAGGGTTATTCCTCCCCAGATGGAGAACTTGACGTTTCCAGTGGCAAAGCTAGTTTAAAGGGGTCCTGTCACCTTTATCTTATCTTCAGTGTACCAGTCACCCTATGACAACAAGTGAGGAGGTGACCCACACACATTTCACTTGATAGTGTTTTGCTAAAACTTCTGATCAAGATCTGGAGAGGTGCACTGTTTTTAGCAGAATTGTAAAACGAGGCTACCAGCTGCTTTGCATCCTGCACTTTTAAAAGAAAACTAAGAAAGTGGCTAAAAAAGAAACCTTTCTTTGTCTACGTTTCATTTTCTATTAGGACAGAAAATTATTTGTAGTTGTCGTGGTTTAACCTCAGCCGGCAATTAAGCACCAGACAGCCACTCGCTCACTCCCCCCGGGGAGATAAAGGTAGTTTAATAGGTAAAGCAAAAGCCGCGCATGCAAGCAAAGCAAAACAAGGAATTCATTCACTCCTTCCCATGGGCAGGCAGGTGTTCAGCCATCTCCAGGACAGCAGGGCTCCATCACGCGTAACGGTTACTTGGGAAGACAAATGCCATCACTCCAAACGTCCCCCCCTTCCTTCTTCTTCCCCCAGCTTTATATGCTGAGCATGACGTCATATGGTATGGAGGGATATCCCGGCCAGTTTGGGTCAGCTGTCCTGGCTGACAGCTGTCCTGTCCCCCTCCCAGCTTCTTGTGCACCTGCAGCCTTCTCAGTTGGTAGAGCATGGGAAGCTGAAAAGTCCTTGACTAGTGTAAGCACTACTCAGCAACAACTAAAACATCGGTGTGTTATCAACTTTGTTCTCATCCTAAATCCAAAACACAGCACTGTACCAGCTACTAGGAAGGAAATTAACTCTGTCCCTGCCGAAACCAGGACAGTAGTTTCTTGCATCCTCTAAACTAAAAAGAACTTTGGAAGTTTATACTATGTAGTAGTCTATGCGGAGAGAGATTTAAGAAAAAGGGAAACAAGACAGAAAAAAAAATCAGTGTTTGCTACAGCCATGACCTGAACAGAGTTGGTTAGCATTCACTGTCCCTGAAAATCAGCCATACATTTGTTTCTGTCACATTCACCAACATATCACTAGTGTAACGATTCATTCTCATTCAGCATTACATTGTGCACGATCAGGAGGTTTTTAAGTGTCAGGACAGTGAAGTCCCAGACCCTGCAATTCAATGAACTACTGCCATATTCCCAGCTGTACACATTCCTGTGAGTTCTCCTGATTATTTACTCACTTGGATTTGACACCAAAAGACAAGACTTTCAGGTGAGACTGCTCTTGGTGCAGGAACGAAGAGTCCTTGGTGCAGCAGGAGGAGGACAGCCTCCCCTCCACAGCAGCACTGACCAACATCTGGACCTCCCTTCCCAGACAGGCAGAGAAGCTACAGGAAATTTCTCCAACACTAAGACATGCCACCATCTTTGCTTCATACTCCTACATTGGATATTTAAACTTCTCCTTTGCCTAGTAAGGAATACCCTATCTCATTCTTCTCCTGCCACTGATTCTTCAGTTATGAAATAAATGGCAGTAAATGCACAGGACAGTATGATTTAGAAAGTATGTTTTGGGTCTGGTTATGACTTTCAGAATGAGAGTTTTAGGCTGTATTCAGACTCAGGCAAGCTCTACTGCATCAGTTATGTAGAGATCGTGCTTGTAGGTTTGCCTAAGAGCTGTGAAGATAAGGAGAGGTTTGGTTCTTTGTTTGTTTGTTTGTTTTTTTAACATAAGCTTGAGTTGTGACAGTCTTATGATGTCAAAACATAGAGTGCTGGTTGCCTGCTCCAATTCAACCAGGCAATTTATCTTTCTCCCTGTTTTCCCTCCTAGAAATTTCCCCATTAATTTGCCAAATCTCCATTCTGGACACCAGGCTTCCAGCTCTCCTTTTTGGATATTTACCTTCCTCATTGTCAGACCTTGAACTCGCACATCTTCTAAACGTTAAACATGTGCTTAAGTTCTATTCTTAGTAAGGAATTTGTATTGAAATGTGCTCTTTAAGCAAAGTAAAGATAAATTCAGTGAAAAAATCTTGGGGTTGAGCCGCCGATATTTAGCAGCTTTGGTGTCAGATATCGCTAAGAAGTAACTATCTCCTGGGGTTTTCAGCAGGCATTGAAGATAATCTGAATTCCTCCCAGGAGATGTTCAGAAACATCATGAGACTCCTTCTTAATAATGAGGATTAGATGGGACACTGGTTGCGAGACCATACTTACTGTAACCATATCAGACACTTAGAGATACAGGGGTACAACGTACCCACGTACCAACTATTAGTAGGTCATTGAAACTGGCATTAATCTTGTGCCGTTGATCTCATTCTACTGAGATTATTTCAGATGGATAAATTTATTGCAGAACACACAATTTAACCTGAAAAATATTCTAAAGGGTCTAAAAAAAGAATACGTCCTTTCAAGATTTGGAAAATTTTTGGCAAAAAAAAGTATTTGTATTTAATATGTTGTATTGTACAGTCTGCGGATGAACCCAGATGCTCTGCCATGCTCTAAAGGTGCTGCAGCATTGTGCCACAGTTCCTCTGCTTTATAAACTCATACACTGCCAATCTCAAGGATCTCTGTGTCATTCACCGCTGTTACTGTCCAAATCTTGCAGCTGCTAAGTGAAATAGAGAAGCCAGAGAAGATGATGGGGTCTTTGTCTTTTCCTATCATTTCATAGATCCCAGGTCATAGATCAAGCATAGGTTAAGGCAAAATTCAGCTGTTCCTTCTTTGCCTCACAACGGTTCCAGCAGCGATATTACATAGCGATTCTGATTATTTCACAAATGCATAGGAGCTAATTTCAAAGTTGATCCTTCAGGCTTAACGTCCCTGGAATTCTCTCCGGGCGAGTCATTTATCCTTTATAAGGTTTCTTGTTTATTGCCTGACAAAGAACCTAGTCTTGCTGATGCAGCCGATAATTTATAGCAGCTAGAATACCTCGGCAGAAGCTTTTCTCACCTTTATTCCCCACAATGAGATTCACTCACTGATGGGTTACTATATAAACACTGAACCGAAGGCAATACAGAAATGTTTACTTCGCTTCTATCCTCTCCCTCTGCTGCTACAGCATCATAGGCACTCCCATCTTCACCGGTACTTATCATTTTTACAATGCTCTACATCTCCACAAAGGTGCAGAAATGTTAAATAAATCACACTGCAACCTCTGCAAGACAGGGGTGCATTTGAGAGATGGCCAGAAATTTTCAGGTGACATTTTCCAGGGAAATTCAGATCTACTAAAAATTAAAACTACTACTAAATTTCTAAGAAAAGTGTATCCAAAATACACTTTCCAAAAATCCCCAAAATTCCCACTTTTACTTCATCTTCTAAAAAAACAGTTTTGGGTTTGTTTGAAATAATTTTTGTTTAAAAGATTCAAATACATTTTAGGTGCTTTATTCTCAAAAAAATTAAAGAAAATGAAAAAAGATAAAAGATAAAAATGCTACTTCACAACTGTTAAAAAGTAGTTTGATTTTTCTAGGTCTGAAAATTTTCTATACCTCTAGAGCATGGAAATGTTCAAAAGAAGTTTTTTACCTTTGATTGGCTTTGGAAACAATTTTAAATTATAAAATATCCTTGTCATAAGGGAAACATTTCCCATAAAATACTCAAATATTATTTCACTCTGCAGATAGGGAACAGACATAAAAGAAATGGTTTTACAGTGTCACACACAAATTTGGTGACATACCCTCCAGTAAAGCTTCAGGTTAAGGACTCTTCAAGGTTTAAGTCTTTAAATCTAGACTGCAGAGTCTGAGTGATTTGACAGGACTCTGAATTAAAATGACTTGTGAATGCGAGGATCACAGCTTTGTGTTTCCAAATAAAGGTTTAAAATTACAGATTTGTTACCTCCCTTGCTTTCAAGAAAGGAAACTGTGCCTTGGACTCTATTCTAAGGTATTTGAGCAAATAGAAGGAGAGAAAAGAAAGACAACAGGGGTGCCTGTACGGGAGGCTGCCGTACTTAAAATGCGCACAGCACAAAAACCATTACTGCAGAACCGCGAACACAGAGCAGCTTGGGAAATCACACAGAAGACTTCTGCTGAATATCTCCATTCACAATTGCTTTAGGAAGGTTAATCAGGTATTATGGGATGTGCCAAAATAAGTCAATTTCACAGTTATACAAAAAATGGAGACAGTGATAAATGTAGTTTAAATAAAGTGGTGTATTAGATCAACTTGCTCAATGAGAAGACTGCACTGAATAGTTTCAAAGCTGAGATTTTGCCAGAGACAAAACTTGCGTATCTCCATTTTTATATACGCCTGGAATGACTGAGGTTCCTGTATTTTGTTATTCTCTGCCATTTTAAATCATGTACAGTTCACTACAGCCTTGTTACACGGTATATTATAAATACTAAATATATAAAATAACATATGCATTGTGCCAAATGACCACTCTTTAAACTCTCTTAAAGTGAAAAAGAGTTTATATGTTTTGGTTTAACTATGTTGTAAATTCTTTTCCTATAACTACCCACTGGAGTCATATTTCCTATAGTTATTTGTAAAGTAAAAGGAATGTGTACCAACTCAAATTGAGATGAATGATACTTACGACACTATCCGTACACAAGATATTATTTGCAATATAAAAATAACCAAACTAATGCTGCTGTAAAGGGAATAATGTTCAGCTAGAGCATTGAGATCTCAGGAAGACTGAGGCAAGACTGCATATATGCTTTAAAGGGGAGCAAGTATATTAAGATCATGCGAAGAGGTGCTGTTTACTGTATCAGACAGAGGTCCCTGTTGGAGGTGGGGACCTATAAGGATGCAAACAATGATCACAGGGCAAATTCTGCCCTTCAATTCCCCTTTAGGACCCACTGATGGCATGAGGCATTCCACTGGCACTGTTGATGCATCCACCAATTCACAGCTGGGTGCTGGTATGTACAAATATTGAGCCCATTGATTTAAATATTAAGAGGGCAAGAGGACAAGGGTAAATTCTCAGACCAAAACCCACTATGGTAGATAACTTCCATTGATTTCAGTACTTAAATAACTTCAGGTGATTAAAACCTTAGTTAAAACTGGGATACTAATTTATTTCCTTGGTATGAGCTCTCATACAAAATATCATATTGAGGATTACTCAGGGTGAAGAGTAGATCCCATTGATTTAAGAGTTTGAAGGGACATACAGATTTGAAGTCTTAAAGCAGATACTCAAAATTAATGAATACTAGTAGAATTAGCAGCCTCCATTTCCCCTCAAAGACTGCATCAAATTCATGTCACCTTACAGCTGCCTTGAGAAGATAAAGGCGTCGATATACGAGAAGCACATGGGTACTTTAATGAAGCACGGCACTGAAAAGGCCATGAGGAAATAAAAAAGTCTGAATTTACAAAGAGAATTAGAAGATCAGTAAATAAGTCATGGTGTTACACATTGAATAATGAGAATAAAAGGAAACACTGAATAGCTACTCATTTAGTGAGACACATTCATCCAGTGCACTGAATGAGGTAGGAGCCCCATGGAGAAAGCAGTATGCGATCAGGTAATTAAAGACTGTATCATAATGCATGCGCACAAGGGAGCCAAATTAAACTTGTACAGAGCTATCAATGTAGCGTTTCCTAACTTTTCCGTGTTTGACTTTGTAACCTTAACACTCTTTTAACACAGCAATTTTTGTTTTGGTTCTTTTTATGTAGTCATTGGTATACATCAACCATGAAAAACTTATTTTGCTCTTAATGATCTGGCATTCATGTAGTTTAGCTATAGCTTTCCAAACACTGTGGAAATGTGCTTAAGTAACACAGACAATCATCTATAGACTTGGTAAAAAGAAATTAAAGGCCTCATCTTAAAACTGTGAAAACATACATTAAAGCACTGACTCACATAAAACCAGATACATGCATGCACAAAAATGAGATATCAACTTTTCCAATGAGTTCTTACTTAGCTTGATTTTCTAAGGGAATACAATGTCTGTGATTATGATCTTTGCTCATCTACCTGTCTGTTTGTCAATCCTTCTCCTTCCAAATAATTCTGAATCTATTTGTTAATTATCTAGCATATATAGAAAAAATAAAGGTGTCAAAGATAACTAATTTTTTACAGACTTCATGAAAATTGATAGCTGAGTAGAGACAAGATTAATGACCTGAATAAATTTCACCCAAAGTAAAGGCAAGCAGAACTTGGCCATTATGCACTCTGCTTTTCAGCATAAATTATAGGAATCTATGTTGCGATGTGTGAACAGGAACTCAACAATAAATAAGAAGTTACAGAATTTTTCTTAGTAAGCCTTCTGTGTCCCTCACTGTTCTCTCACTTCTTCATGGATTCATTCAAAACCTGAAAGAGTCAGATGGCCAGGCATGGACTGCCCACAGTCATCCTCACCAAGTGCTGCAGGGCATGCAAAGGACGCTGATGTGAAAGGCAACCTTACAATCATGCTTGTCCTTTGCCTACATACGTGGAAAAATGATCCTGCACAGACAAGTTATGATGGTATGAAGGGCTAGGAGGATTATATTTATGACTACCAAGCCACAGAAAAGCCTTTAGTCCGTGTTTGGACTGAGATCATGACTACAGTCCACAGACTGGAAAACTTGGGTGCAGAGTCCGAGGAGTAGATTTCACATTCTCATGACATTTCAGCACATCCAGTGTCTGCCATTTATTTTTCTGTGTGTTGTCTGAGACATTTCCATCCCTTTTCCTTCCTTTTCCTTCCATTTCCTCCTGCATTTACTACCTTTTTTGTAACCCCTCCCTACTCTTCTCCACAGACATAAGATAGTTTTTCATATTTACTGCCTAGGCTTACTTACAACCTCTGAGCTAGTAAGTTGATTCACATCTTCAAGCCTCACCTTGGAGGGCTCTGTTTCTCTCTTAAATTTAAAATAGCTTCCCATTGAAAAACACTTTTTAATACATTGTACAAAGCAAGTTTACACTTTAGAAACTGCTTGGTATTGTGCTGTGCATACAGATGAAAGTTATGATTGCAAGTAACAGAAGAAGTAGTGAGACTAACTTAAATCTATTGACTCGTTTTTAAAGGTGTGATTTTTTTTTTATCAAACCTAACACAGTTCCTACGTAAATGAGACTTATGCAACTGTGTTATGTGGCCAGTTCTGAATCACTCTCAACTACATTTGACAGGGTTTGAAGATATAATATCCTGACAAGTTTCATGTAAAGCGAAGCTGAGCGGACAGAAGAGGTTCAAATTAGCACCCTATCTGAGATAAAGCCACACCATGGGGTCGGTGAGTGCAGGCTCAGAGAGCACGTGCATCCAAGGCAGCCAATGAGGAGTGGAACTGACTTTCTGCAAGTGCTGGCCAAGGGGTATAGATAAGTAAGGGGTATAGATACCTACATCTATAGAAATATAATTTGGTGGTAGTTCACAGAGGACCTTGGGACAGTACAGAAGAAGAAAGAAAGATGGAATAGGTTCTAGCAGCCATAAAAGACTATCATGGAAAGCTCATAACAAAAGAGTTCATGGAAAGGAGGTTAATTCCCACTGCAGATGAAAAAAAAGATAAGAGATAGGGACAAGGTATTAGGAATAAATATTCAGTCTCAGTATAGCAAAGGTTAACAGTGAACTGATCAAGGTTTGGTAATGCATCCATTACTCTTTCATACAGTTCTTAATAATTTGCACAAAAGGGAGAAAATAAAAGACAGCAAAATTTGCAGATGTCTTCTGCTTACCTCCCTTTACCCAATGACTTTGGATCAAGATCTGTGGAAGAAAAAGTTTAATTTATTCAGAATTTCTCTTCCTCTACTGAATTTCAGGATTGAAGTTTAGTATTATTTTTGACAGATAATATGAGGGTGGTGAATATCTGAAAAGAAAAATGACATTAAAAAAGTCTGTGTAGCTCAGCAGCCTGAACTGCTTTTGCGAATTCATAAGCTGTCATCTTATAGCACTGCATGTAGAAAGACTGTATAGTGTGCTGGTACAAAATATGGAGTTAAATCAATGAAATATTTTCTTTGGAAAAACAGTATCATAAGTTTAATCTTCAGACACTTTTATTTAGTGGGGTTTTTTTGATAGAGAATGGCAGGCATCAGAGTTGGAATGTATCTTTTATCATTAAAAAAATATGAGGAAGATATTAGCAACCATATCTAGGAACCTACCCCTCAGATGGGCTCTGCTGCAGTCAAAATTGCAGACTATACGAATCACTTCTTTTCTGTTGTGGCAGTTCTATTTTACCTATAAAAACGTAGCTATCCCCTATGGTGTAACGTAAAATATACTGTGAGTCAGCATAGTAGGCATAAGGAATGTGTGAGTAGCAGGCATAAGGAATACTGTGAGTCAGAACAGTATAGGCATAAGGAATCAGAAACAGATTTCTACCTGATAAGTTACTGACAGTTTTAAAAAGATGGCAGTCAAGCTCCTTTTGGTCTATATGTGAGTCTTATAAGTGAAATTATCTAAACAGGTAACATTAAGAACTTAATTAAAATGGCTATATTGGAAAAAATATTTCCTAGGAGGAAATCTTGTGCCAGTTAACTAAGTCAGAATTTTAATGTTTCAGTGAATTATAGAAGTATATACATAATTTAAGGATTAACAGTTTGCTAGTTATTAGGACTTCTTAAAAGATAGAATAATCTTTGTGAATGGCTTCTGGAACCATGTTGTCTGACAACCAAAGGTACAGCAAATGTTTTAAGAGTCACATCATCTCCATCTTAAATATGATATTTCTCACAGCCTTGCATATTTTTACACGCTTACATTATTTTGAATGTCATTTCTGTATTTAAAGTTTTACGTAGACATATCTGTATTTGTGCATATAGCTTGTAACTCATCAGACTCAGCCATAAATTTACCTAAGCTTAGTGACATGCCTAATGAGCATGTTCCTAGATATCTCATTGCACCCAGTCCCTCCCCATCATCCCCCTCCATGACTTCCTTTCCACACCGTAACTACTACTTACTTGGGTGGAACCTGATCAAACTTTTCCAAGATAAAATATACAGAACGAAGACCACATGCAAAAAACCAAAACCCACTTTAATCCTTGCAACTCCAACCTCCAACAAAATACCACGATAATTTTAAGACCTAAAAAAAAAAAAATAAATCAGAAACTCTTCAGGAACCTGATAAATAGACACCATCTGCCTTGAAGTAATTTTTCAAAGATGTCTTCGTCATTCACAGAGTGCAACTCCACTAGTTAATTTTCTGCTATATCTGTTATAATTTTTAATTGAAAACTCTTTGTTAGTTCTGAAACGAGTTTTATAAGCACTGCTGAACTTCAACTCCAGTTCTTTGCTTTGAGCAACGATGATTAAAATACCATTTCTGTGTTCTTTGTAGAATAAGAAGCAGTTTTTAGTGGTGTAGCTGACAGGGGATATCACGACAAGATCTTGAAATAATTCCTTCTGCTACTAGTTTAATTTAAAGTCCCTGAAGTCAGGTAAGATATTAATGAGTTCTGGATCTTGCCTCAGATGTGCAAAAAGCTTTGGTTATAAAATAATACTATATGCATATATGCTGACAAAAAGGAAATGAATATTTGGGCCTGTTTTCTGGGAGACAGCATGTGCCCAATCCAAAAATGTTAATAATAGGAAAGAGTACAGTGAGTTTTGATTCCGATTCTGTTAAGTGATATACCACTAAGCTGTATGGACACCAAAATAAAAATGAATCTATAAATAGCAAAAAAAATGCATTCGATAATATGGATAATTATTATATAAAATGAAATTAAAATATTATATAAACAAAATGTGACTAGAATTTTCTATTAAGATTATTGAAATAAAAAACTCAGTCCTCTGCACAATAGAATTAGTTACCAAAAATTATGTATCACAACTTGTTCTATTTTTATTTTAGCTTATATGCCATGAACGCATGTGCTTCAAATGAGAAAGGGTTATCTATTAACTCCTTATTGGGAAACAAAAATAAAATAAGGACAGCAGAAAATAATGAAAAAAAAAAACCCACAGCAAAACATTAGGCTAAAGTTAAGCTAAGATAAAAGAGAACTGAGTGATGAATAATAAATGCTGATCCCATTATATATGAAAAAGGACAAATCACAGCAGATTCTAGCTGAGTGAAATGATTAATAACACAAATTCAAATCACAGATACTTTAACTGAATATGAATAGGTCAAATTGTCTGAAGATGAGATGTTACAAATATACAAACGTGTGCCCTCGTGGCGGAGATAAACTAGAGACAAGCACTTCATTCATAGTAACACAGAGCATCTTGTTATCATTAATTCACTGTCATTGTCTTTATTCCCTTACTAGGGGCATGATTAGAGGAAATAAGATAGAGACGAAGCTTACAGAGGGTTTGAGCCAGAATTATCAGGCACTATTGTAAAAAAAGAAAAAAGCTGTCTTCAGCTCATCCCATTTGATCTCATAATTAGGTACTCTAGCGTTCTGCGTCTGCCAGAAGTCAGAGAGAAGTTTTCGCAGAGTTCAGGTGACGGATGGCGTGAGCAACCCCCAGAAGACCACTGCACACCCCTCCAGAGCCTCCCCATCTCCTATCAGTGCACGGTCAGGTGTGGACAGAAGGGTGTCACCATCTCCAGCACACAAATGAGGGGAATAAAAGACATCCACAATAAAGGAATCCTACCTCTGAGGAGTTGAGAAGACTAATTTTTTTTGACATTTCTATCGGTAATTCCCACTGTGGCATAAAGGTTAACAAACTCTTGCGATAATAGGGACAATATGCTTTGATGTCTAAAACAGCGGGCTGTCCTGTTTCACAGTGAAATAGCTTGCCGTTAGGGAGAAGGGAGACTGGTGGAACAGAAATCTGTAAGAACAAACAAATAAAAGGCACAAAAATGGGTGTATCAGCTAATAGCAGGGAGAAAAAGACAAAAAGGGAAGATAAAAGCCTGACGTGTCCAAGTCCTATTATGAAGTTGCAGTAATATTTTCCATCCACTAGTCCTAATACACTTTACAAATCATTACCTAACATAACAGAAATCTTCATTAAGTAATAAATCTTCATAATACAGTATCAGACAAAAAGTTTGAGTCTGTCTCATCTATTTCAGACCACTAGTGAGATAAGGTATAACTATGTCATATCTTATATATGGTAGCTAAATAGCTCTTAAAGACCTCCAACACTGGGCACTCCATAACTTTCCTCCACTGCAGTGCATCAGCACTCTTATTGTTGGAGTTTTTCCCTGTGTTTAACCAAACTTTTAAGCAGGAATTTGGGTCTGTTGCTGCTGCAGATGGGTGATTTCCTTCCTTTTTCCAATAACCTTGTAAGTCCTTGAAGACTATTATCACATCCCCTGATATTTTCTCATCTTTAAGCTAACCAGCCACAATTCACATTTATCTTTCTATGATGCATTTTTAGGTCATGTTTTCTAACACGTCAGTCATTTTTGTTTCTGTTCCCTAGATTACAGCTAGTCCACATTTTATGTGAAGTGAGGTGCAGAAAAATGGATACAGAAGTTTCAACAGACTTTACCAAAACTTAATTTTAACCTTTACAATTTATTCTCATACAGAAGTCTACATGGACATACATATGTGCACGTATACTTACATATATAAAGAGTATATTCTAAACAAGAATAGAGCCTGGAAGACTGACTATAAGGATTAATATGCACTTTACAGGCTCTATTCCAGTTTAGGCTGTGTTCTTTATACATTTGAGAAACACAAAGCACTTAAAAGGTCATAATTATTACATGCACAATCGTTATGATTTGCCATGAGGATTCAGATGTTCTATATCTGAACCTCTATCAGAGTCACCTATAGCGCAATACATTTTCCTAACATGCGTACATTTATCTGGCTTTGCCCCTTTAGCAAACAAAGGATGCAGATGCATATTCTCTATCTACAACCAGATGAGGAAAGCAATGAGTTATCAGATTGGAAACGCTAATTTAACATTTTTTTGAGGAGCAGCCTCCTCATTTACATAAGTACAGTAGCTGTCAGTTCATTAGCTGGTTATTAACAAGACAGAGGTGGGAAGGAGGATTGTAAAAATCTGCTGTGAAACACAAGAGGCTTAGCTTCTGGTTGCAAATTTATGTTAAAACTTGACAAAACCCGAAGTCATAGGTCAAAAATTATCCTGATGAGGAGTCAGAGTTCATCTACCTTACACTTAGAATAGTCTCACATGAATTAGCACAATTAAATCAATGCAGATTTATTTTATAAGTAATGTTTATAGAATATGCTTCTATAGTAAAGTAAAATCCCTCAGAACATCCTAGTTTAACCCTGCATAGATGACATCATGTCTTTTCAGGGGCATGTGAACTAACACCAGTGATTTAAAGGATCATGTTTGCAACAAAGTGAGCTGATGCTTCATGTACTAAATCTGAGGTCAGCAAGAGTGTTCCCTCCAGCCATCAGGTGCTTTAATCCACCTCAAACCTGCAGTTCGGGCATCGCCATCTAGCTTGCCTTGTCAAACTGACAAGTAGGAGCCACAGTGGTATTAGCAGTCTGATGATGGGGCTGAAAAATCTTATGCTAAAATTGCAGAAGTGTTGTGAAACTTGCTTAGGATGTCTCTTGGCTCATCTTGCCTCTAACTGAACAAATTTGTTGCAATGCACTTTTTCAAATGCCAATGCCACTGGCAGAGCCCAGCTGGGGAGTGGCAGTTGTCCAATACCCACCTATGTGAATGGGAACCTTTTCCAGTGGTTTTCAGTCCAGATTTTGATGGGCTGAGGAAGATGCTACCATCCAAGAGGACAAAACAGATAATTAGATCATTTTTCAAAATGGAGATCAACTCTTAAAAATGAAGAGCACATTATTTTGGCTTAAATATAAGAACCCAGAAGATCTTGATCAGTCGGGCTGCTACAATATACAAAGTTGTCAGTCAGTGAGTTCCAACAGGCTTTTTTCTAGTGATATTTACAAAAATTCTCTAAAGCAGAGAGTGCTCTGTCAGGATGATACTGACAATGTGCAGGGGATATATGTGCCCTATTGCTCAAGATGAACCCAGGAATGATGTAAGGAAGTCCCAGCTTGAGGTCTTTCATCATCTGGGGGGCATGAACTTTGATGTACTTTATTTGAAATCCACCTGCTCTTGTCATTTAAAATTTATAAATACTAATTGCTTTTGTGATCATTTTAATGTTGTGTAAAACAGTGACAGTTACAATTAGCATATTTTCCTTTTCTGGGAAAGAAAAACATTCTACAAGGTCTTTATATCATGTCCCTCAAGGCAGTTTCTGACCAGTCAGTTCCACTAACAAATGTGTCAGGAATGGAGACTATTCACTGTAGACAGATTTGGACAGAATTCAGTCCTGCTTTTTGTCTTTGCCAGGTGTTCGCCTGAGTACAGCAGCGCTCAATCAAACCAGAACAAGAAGGTCATATGACGATAAACAAGATCTCCTCCTCAAAAAGGCAGACACTATGGCTCAGGCATAGCTACCCTCCTTCCACACAGACAATTTACAAACTACTATAGAATCAGCTGGCAATTACTAAGAGCTTTCTGAATAAATGGAGTTGACAGCGCATGATTTCACCAGATAACAACTGCGGGTTTTAGGTAATTACATAAAGGGCATTAAGCATCAACAGAAAGTAATGAGAAAAAAAAGGAACTGGCAAAAATACTCAGTGCCATCCTATGAACATGCCCAAGGTTTACTTTAGTCTTCTCATTCATGTTCATGAGGCCAAATGACATAAGCCCTGCTGGCCCCGAGGCCACCAGTATTACTGCAAAACTAAGTCCTGATACACTGCTTCTTTACATGTCTCCTCAGCCCTGTAAAATACTTATCTTTAAGATGCAAGCAATTCCCTGTGCTCCCAGTCTCAGGTTCTTACCTGTGGCAAGTCCTCTCACACTTCTCTGGCTTACAATATTTCGCTTTGAAAAGGTGAGAGACTACGAGATGGGCCTGCCTCCACTTCTGGAGGCCTTGGGGGCAGCTGCAGGCTGTCCAGAAGTGGTTTGATGTCTGTATCAGCACTCCTCCTTATGGTGTACCATGGAGATGTTCCCCTTGGATTCATGCAAAATATGCTTGGCAATTTCAGTTGAAGTTGATAAGAAGAGTGAATGAGAAGAGGAAAGATCCATGAGTGGTATGAAGGCCCCTGTAGAGACTCACAGAGTTGCCTCCAGATTTCATTATAACGTCGGTAAAAACAGCACAAATGGTCCCTACTGGGCCAGAGTTACGTGGAGCCACCATGCAGTGGGGATGAGCCATGCAGTTGGGACCCTTCTGTCGGTGTCACGCAGGGCAGGGGAGCAGCCCCCTGGTCTCACATTGGGTTATGTGACAGGACACACCTTTAGTACATATGGCTCACAGGGAAGTAGGGGATACGGAGGCAGACACGAGAAACGCTGGGGACAGCATTTGGGAACACACTCCCAAGCCGCTCATCACCAGAATCCTTGGATGAACAGGTTAATAAGCTACAGCTGAGACCTGGGGAGGAGAAGCTGTAGAGCGGCCATGGTGTCATGCTGGCAAGAGCAACAAGAGCTTCAGCTGGGAGGCAAGAGATGGCAGCTAATAAGGAGATGAAAGACCCCTTAGTTCTTGTGATAAATGAAAGCCCGCCTTTGTCTCTTGCCACTTCTCATTCCACTCGCAACATTGGCTTCAATATCTCTTCATGTGTCTCTGTTTCTATGGTTACTCTGCAGTTGTGCATGCACACTACTCCTCTCCAAAAAGGTGAAGAGATCCACAATGTTCATCTTGCTCCAGTTGTGGAAAGGATATTTGGTGTGCATTGCTCCTTGCAAGAAAGACTTTTCCACAGATGTGGGGCAGCTGGCATCTTTTACACCAAGCCAGACCAAAGGTCCATCCAGGCCAGCATCAGTTTCTGGCAATGGCAAATAGCTGGTGCCCAGGGAGAAGTGTAGGAACATGGCAAGACTGCTGAGGCAAATCCCCAGAGTACTTCCAGCCTCCAGCAAATTGCGTTTCAGGGATTACCTGGGCCAGGCTCAACATGCTGGGTGGATTTCTCTTCTGTGGATTGATCCACTTGCTTTTTGAGCAAAACTTGCAGCATATCCAGGCTCCTGTGGCAAGGAGTGTGGCTTGTCTATGTGTTGTGTGAAAGACCACCTCCTCCTGTTGGACTTGAATGCTAAAAAATCAAAGCTGTTTCCACTGGCTTAATGCCACCAGCCATATGCTTACTAAAATCTGGTGCCCTAGTGCTGATTGGGAATATGGTGTTACATATCAAATCAAAACAGATTTGAGTTCTGTCAGTGTATAGTCTTTTTACATGTGGATGTCTGAAAACATTTGATCACAGAACTCAAGTTCTACAAAAGGCAACTGAAGACCAGGCTTAATGAATGAAATAATTGGAAACAGAGCTTAACTAATATTTGCAGAAACTTTCTTTGTATGCAAGTCTGTAACAAAGCTAGGAAAAAACTGCAGATGCCCAGATTTCCTCATCTGTGTTCAATGTTAGAAATATTTTTCCTTGTTGGCAAGGAGCAACTTGGTTCAAGTCTTGTGTCAGTTCAGCAGCTTGTGCTTGAACCACTTACCCCCACCTCAGAATTCATCTTCAATGCTCAGCTTTCTGTGTTTTGGGGCAGAGCTCCCTAAAAGTATTTTTTTTTCCCCAAACAAAATATATTTTGAAAGCCAGAAACCTCTTATGAGATGAATTCCTTTCCCCTGCTTGCCCCTACCCAGCCCTTGTCATTCCAATGTCTCCCAGCTGTGTTACTAATAATATTATATTTGGAAATAGGTCTAGTAATAGCTTTACTAAATCAAAGTAGAAGACTTTGGCTGAGAAATCTTCAGCTGCACATTTCAATAATTCATATTTCATTTAAGTCCTACAGATTTGCCCTGCCCCTTTGCTGGATGTTTTCTAGAATAATCAGTGTCCTACCACATGTAAGCCATCATGCTGAGTTATCATCAGTATACAATTGTACAGATTCTGGCGTAGTGAGAGATGTGCTGGCTGCGTTAGGAACATATGCAACAAGTCGTATTTGCCAAAATGAATCTGCAACCACTAAATAGCAAGCACTAGATTTTTGCCTAAAAATATTCTGATCTTATCATGTTGTCAGACTGACTTTGGGATATGGGGAAAAAAAATGGAAGAAAGAAAAGAGAGGTAAATTTTCCCTACACTAAAACAGAAGCCTCACATTAAAGCTTCGGGAGAAACAGAAGCAGACATGGGTTTTTAATACGCACACCTTCAGTGAAAGGGAACCTGGACACTGGTACAAAGGTATGCTCTCAGAATCTCAATTTACACTTCATTGCCAGATGAGAATAAACAAACCAAATCCCCTTCCTCTTAGATGTTAAATGCTTTCTGAATAAAGCATATGTGTCCTGTTCCACGCAAAAGCTGCAATGCCTAAAGCAGCAGTCAGAGCTGAGCTACCCTTGCAGTGGGACAGCTGAGCTAGCCTGCTCCAAGAGTACTTGCTGAAGGACTATTCCATCTCCTGCTTTATCTTTTTTATTATTTTGCAACTAGACTTGGCAGGCCCCTGACAGAAACTCGTCGCTTCACCATGAGGGATTGAGGGAAACTGGCAAATTGACATTTGCTGCTTTACAGGAGTCATTTAACAAAGTGAAGCATCACAACGTGCTATTACCTTACGTCCCTAAATTGTATGTTTTAAAAGATTTTATTCTGCTTCTGATCATGGCAGTTTTGGGAAAACATGTAAAAGGTCAAAGAGGGTCATTAAAATTGACCCCTTTTCAAGGAAACATATCGTTCTCTCGGTCTACAGTGTTTCAAATGCCAGACAGATATTTACTGCTCTTCATCCAAATAAATCTGTCAGAAAGTAACTCTCCAGTATAGGAACCAATTAGAAATAGCACATGAAGGGAAGTACCTTTTTCTGCCTTTTAATTTCCTAAAGTGTTAGCAGTAACCTGAGAATTTCTGAAGCGGGAACATATCAGCATGACACTTGAAGTTTCATTATTCTTTTCATCAATTTACAGAGAACTTTTTGGCTGCAAGCACTGACAACGCGAAATTACCTAATGTTAAGGCTAGATTTGGTTCTTTTAAACAGCCATGTGATACTGAATAATAAAAGAAACCAAAGCTATCAGTACATTATTTTTGAAGCACTGTAGTATGCTCATATCTAATATTTTCTATTGTGCTGTCCTCAAACTGTTACAAACCAGGTAAGATATTGTGCAATTGCAGATGTGTCAGTATAAACCCCCACATTTCTGAATTCTAGAGACAGAAATGAAACACTGAGATTCAGAGAATTAATTTTGATGCACTGACAGCTATGAAAATAATTTCCCTGTTCTACGACGACAGCTTGACTAACGTCGAGTGTTAAAGGAATGATACAGCACAGTGCAAAAGTACCAATGGACTTTCTTCTGCTGGGACAACTTCCCTGCTCTGTAGCATTTATTACCACTCCATGCAATAGTTTGTTTATTTTGAAAATGAGTGTATGAACGAGTGAACTCCTCCCTTGGACACTAGACCAAATTTACAGGGTGAAAAAAACCCTTTCAATACCTAGTGAATCCAAACTCTCTGAAGTTGAAGCTGATTGAGACCATCCGTTTGAGGCTTTGGGGTTTTTTTGGTAAAGACAAACCTGAGTGAATTACCATTTTACCTTCACGTACAGCACAGTTAACTGCAGCGGTTCAGCAGTTAGTAGGTGAGCAGTTCAGATGCCTCTGCTGGAGGGCAAAAGCTTCGGAGTATGGGAGAAGGGAGAGTCATGATGGCCAAGGAAAGAAAACCTCGTGCGTGAATCAAAGCCCAAAGGCAGGAGGGATGCATCCAAAATGAATCTCTGCTCACAAGCAATCCCATGCATGTCATTTCCCTTTGCTAATCCAATTTCCACAACTTTGATCACACTCTTCCCAGGAATTCCAAATATTTTAAATTAGCTGAATTCTGTAACTTATTTTAAGCATTTCTATTACCACATAAATGTTTAAAGATATAAATATCAAGCCCTTTAATAGTATTCTAAAAATGTTGAGACTGTATGCATATGTAGAAATGAATCATAACTTGATAGTCAGAGAAAATATGTTAACAATTATGAGAATATATTGGAATATCTACCAGAGCTTTGGAGAAGTCAGATGACAGACCACCAGTTATTATTTAGTATAAATGAGACAAACAACAAGGAACAAAATAAATAAAGGTTTATGGAAAGCTGGCCTCATTTTTCTGTCTGGAAGTTTTGGCATAGTTGAATTTGCTAAAACAAATATGTTAAGGAATAGCCAAGTTCCCTTGAAGACAGAGACTTTTGACGCATACACAGCTAAGGGTAGGAGTGCTGGAGACCCTCTCTACCTTACACAGGTCCATTGGTTTGGACATGAAAAGAAAACTCCATGAAGCACTGGTAAACAAAGCAACGTCTGGGAGGAAAGTTGACAGTTTGGGATGTGAACTCAGATGAAACTCAACACTTGAAAATACTCCATTTCATCCAACAAAGGGAAATAAGAGACATTACAAGATTTCAAAAATGTTATCATCTATGCAACCTATGAGCACATGCAGTAAAAATAGGGCAAAATGGCTAACTACAATAACAATTTAATGATCCAAATGAAATAATTTATGAATTTTAACTAGTGGGAAGCTTCCATGCTCAGGAGAAAATAGAAACAGAGAGTAGAAGCTGTAGAAATCCAGCTGTATCTGGCATGGGAAGAAATCTCAGCAGCAGGAATAACCTCCAGCAAATCAGCTATCTCTGATAGGAAAGGATTTGGAAAGAGGACAGACCTGGACAAGGACAGCAATAAACGCACATTTTTGCAGCCCTGATCACATAAGTCTCAGACTAACAGAAAGCAGCTGACAGAAACATAAATAAGAAATAATCAATGCTGTTGTAGGGATAGAGAAGGTTTTGTTTCTGCTCAGATGTTTGTTGTGTGCTTTGCAGCAGTGAACGGTAACTGAAGTCATATTAATAAATTGAAGCTTTAATGGATGTCAAAACAATATAGAAGATAAACTACTCCAGGTATGATTTTTTAAGCAGACTATTCAGATTTTAAAACCTCCATGATTAGGACTATATCCAAATATCGAATCATATATTCAGATGTGCAAGATAAGTAATATATAATCCATGTTCACAATATATGATTATTCAAGCCTGAAACTTTGTCTTCATTTTAGACAGAACTCATGAAATTCAGGCTTGGATTTGAGTTCTGAAGGCTGGACACTGATACAAGATTTTGAAATGGAACCAATTTCACTTGCAACACACGCTGAAGGGCACCTTCCCCATCACGCATGGGAGGAACACATTCACATTTCTGGAAGATGTTTTTATGGTCAATTGAAGAAAGAGAAGGTTCCTGCCCTGATTCCTAGGAAAGCTGCCTGAAAAGAAAGATACTGTATATGTGTTTGAGGTGATTATTCTTATTTTTGGAGTGTTTTTTTCAAACACTTGACAGTATTCTTGGCATCAAGTCAGAATTTAAAGTGGTGGCTCAAAAGCTTCACCTACATCCATTGTTTAACGTAACAGCAACTTGACAGCGAGTTTCTTTTGTAAGGGAAAGCAATTTCCTCTGCACAGCTCAAGCACAATGGACACCAGTGGGGCTGGCACTGACATATGCTGGCACTGCCCAGTGAGAAAGGAACTGCAAAATCAATCATTTAACGAAAAAAAAACCAAACAACTTTTAAATGCTGTACTACAAATTCTTAGTTCTCCCTTCTTTCAACATGGGGCTTCTTTTGGTGGACAGAGATTTACGTTTATTGATCTATAGGATAAACGCACACGCATATGCCTATGAGATAATGACCCTTTGAATCTGGGTCTGGAAAATCCTTTTAAACTGAGAGAGAGTGCAAGAAACACAAGACACAACAGCTTAATTACCTTGCTGCTAAGGGGTTTTTTTAAATGTTGTGTGCAATTAATTCTTTTAATTTATCAAACCAGTCATCTTCAAGATTTTACACTGTGCCAATGCATGCGAGTATGGCATACCCACACAAGCGTATCCAGTCTGAAAAAGTGTGTGTGTACACAGGGATGCTCGAAAACAGGTACATATACCCCATGGGCACAGCCTCTGCGTGCGTGTGCACCTTCACAATTAACTTCAATTTTAAAAGCAAATCTATGTGAATCCTTGTGTTTTGGTTCCAATATCATTGGCATTGGTGTATGTCAGGACTAAATCTGCTGAAGCTTCGAGTCAAACCCAAACACAATCAATATACACCAGGCTTTGGTATAAATATTAAACACCACCACAGATAAATGCTGAAAGGGTAGGCTAAGAGCTCCTGTAGGATTACGAGGCTAATTCTCTGTTACCTCAGAAGCTCAGTTCATTAGTATGTGAAAATCTTTAGGAGACACTTCAGAAGAGAGCTGGTGTGTGTACAGTTTCTGGCCCTGTACGACCTGCCTGCCAAAAATTATCTTCAGATTATGTCTATAGAGAGAGCCTGGGAAGAGGGGAAAGACATTTTGAAGGTCTGAGGCTTTATCAAATTGCCCTTAAGTTAGATAATTGGGCTTTAAAGGCAAATTTAATTGCACTTAGAGGCAAATACTTTTAAATTTAATTATAGAGCATTTACTCAGCAACACCAAATGTAGGATTAGATTATTTTAAAACATCTTGTACAGTTTAAAAAAGGAAAAAAAAAACCCTCCATTTTTCATCGTGGCAGACATGACAGAGCCAAGCCTGGAGAGGAAGCCCTGTCTCAGACTGGCGGTATGAACAGCGAAGCGCGACTGACCTACTTGTGCCATTTCCAGTAATTAAGTAGCACATCTGTCCTTCAAATGGTGCACGGTAATGAACAGTAAATCAGAAGTAGAGAGGCATGTCTATGTCAGAGGAGTCAGTCCTCAGAAAGACTCATTATATCACTGCATTTATCTACCTTTTAAGGGGAGAGCAATTAGGGCAACTGCTGGGTGCTCCAGGCCTGATGGCGGGAGAGGGTGCAGGTGCAGAGTAGGCAGAGGCAGGCGGCAGCACCCACCCGTGGTGGGGTCGGGAGCAGGCAGGGACTTCATCGCCTGCCTGGGCTCCTGCCTGCGTCCCAGCAGCCCATCCTGGCCCAGCCTGGGCCTGGGGCTCAGACTGTCAGTTGCTGCCAAGAGCCTTTGCAGGAGCTGCTGTGGGGTTTAGGGCAGTCCCATGCTCCCGGGGATCCAGCCCCGTCCTCCTGACCATGCAAAATGCACACGCTGACCGGCCAGGAGCAGGTACATGCACGGCATTCGTCCCTCCTGCCAGGAACTAGTTTTCCAACCTTGGTTGCATAGTTCATTACAGGAGGACGAGTGTGAAGATGCCAACTCCCCACGCCAGTGAGGAGGTGCAGAAAGGGCCTTGAAATGCAATACCCTTGATAGGTGTACCGTATAATAAAATCAAAGTGGGTATTGCCATTTATTATTTACATTACATTGCATTTACATTATTCCTTCAGGCACCAACTGAGATTCACTGTCTTTACTCAGCGCAAGCACCTCTCGCCCCACAGACCTGGCAATTTAACCGGATTGTGAGCGCTGTAAAAACTTTTCCACAAAAACAATTTACTCCCTTGAAAACTGTTTTAACATCACTGAAATTTTTAATGAATTCAAGTCAAATCTGTCAGAGCCTGAATCAGGTGGAAGTTTCAAACAACTTTTTAAAAGGCCATTTTGCATTTCCAAAAACTCTTTCAAGATATGGCTTGAAAAAAGACTATTTCAGTTTGAAATTTGTTTAAATTGAATTGTAGTAATGGGCTTTAAAATTTCCTAAATAGCAATGTCTTATCTCTTTCTGATTAAATAGTTCAGTTCAGCTGAAATTAATCTAGGTATTCCAACTGCAGAGCTTTGGGGTTTTTTACTGTGGAAAAACTTGATTTGTAAGAAATAGATTTAATGGTGCGGCAGGGAGAAAAGCAACAGACAATAGAATTGCCTCCCTTCTGCCTCTAGTAAACTGTATATGTTGCTGAAGTGAAGAAAAAGTGAGGTATTGGACCTTTTTTTTAAAAAAAGATTTATCTTCTTGCTTGAAGGTTGCCCACAAAACTTTGATCCTGCCTGCATTTATATATGAAAATACCTTGAAGACCAGGAGCATTGCTATTAATCTATCGATTACCAGAGCACTTAGAGGCAAACCCAGGTGCTCTGGCAAGACAAATAGGCACAATCTCGGGAGTTTCTTCTTTGGTGAAAAGACTGAATAACTCCTTTCAATTTGAGATTATGTTTCATTTATCCCTCTCCTATGCTTTCTCTAACAACTTTGGAAAAATCGGAGCGTGAGCCAGGAAAACACATAAGCAGATATATAATTTAAGGGACTTAGGCCTATTGACTAATTGCCTAAACTCAGAGGTTATTTGAATTCATTAAGAAAGAAAGCATTTGAAAACAAAGGCTATTAATGAAAAGATGAGTACAGCAGAGAAGTGATCCTACATCTTGGGTGTAGCCCGGAAAAAGCCTCTGAAGTTTCGACAGATCAGTTTCCCTAAACCAGGCTATACTAAATGACAACAAGTGTAAGAGAATGTGAAGTAAACCTTAGAAATCAGATAGCGTCTTCGTTCTCCTCCTTCATGTGTGATTAAAGAATACATTGCTTTTCACAAACAATGAGAGGGGGAAAGTAAAAATGAAAATAAGAGAAAGCTAATGAGAAAGTGTAAAAGGGAAGCAAACTGAGAAAGTTTTTGTTGTGTGCATAGAGCAAAGATTTAACTGAGAAATATATGAACTTTACCCTTCCTCAGAAAAGTGAAAATATCCCTTGGACCAGTAGTTTCACCTATTTTTATGATCCACCCATATATTTAAGTGTTTGCCTGACTGCTCGTAAAAGAAATATTTTCTAAATAGGACACTGTCGGTCCGTTTTTTAAAGACTTGATGTAGAAAGTCTCTACACCACCCAAAGTGCTACCCATTATAAATACCTCATAAAATACCCATAAAAATATACTTATATGAGAAAGTAGGGAGCTATTAGTCTATGATGCCACTACTACTTACATAGGGCCAAAACTCATGCTACCAGTGAGAATATATGACAGGAGACACATACATGCATAAAAACATATATGAAAAGCTTAGGGCTTGATTATTATTATTTGAAGAAAAAAATTTATTGTCTTGATAAGGAGTTTAGAAATATGACCAACTAGGTACTGCAAAGTGTTTTTTCATCTTCTTGAAAAAATGCCGCAAACATTAGGTAAAAACTACATCACTCTATAACAATGTCCCATCTTTGTAACGCCTGTTGTTCCTTTACAGCAACTATACACACTTAAAACTAAAAAAAAGGATTGTTTTTCTCTTCCTTGTCCCTCTGTAATTCCCTTTACACAAATTTTTCCAAATGCACAAGAAATGTAATCTCCATGGCACGAAACCGACTCCCCTGTCTCTGGAACTTTTCCTCTGCCCGCCACGTTGACCAGTGCAAGCCAGTCTACCTTTCCATCTACTAAACAACTCCGAATTGGCAAATCCTACCGCATATCATACCCGGGAACAATGGGCCCAAGGGAGCCATTTCCCTCGTGGAAGAGACAGGGATGCCTTACATTACAGCTAAAACTACTGAAAAGGAGCTCAGCATTTTCTCTTCTCATAACCAGTATACTTTTTAAAAACAGGTTACCAACCAAGAGACAGAGGAGATTTTCTGGTACACAGTCAGGCATCTTAATGTTCAGATTAACAGCAATTCACCTTACTCAACACAATTCCTCAGTCTGGATGTGTCACAGACTAAAAGGAATAGGCTATATTCAATATATCCATTATATGGGAAATCAAGGGGAACTTTTCTTCACCGATTCTGGCAATAAAACAGTCAGATGGAGCAGCGCTGGGGCCGGTGGATACTCAACACAGTGAGAAACCCTCTGGAAGTGCTTCTTAATGGAAAACAAATAGCTATTTCAGAGCACTGTTTCCCCCTCACCCCACATGTGTTACAGCTGGGATCTGAGACTGGGATAGATCATTCTGGCATTCAGACTCCACAATCCTTTTCTGGGATCAATTGACCTTCAGCCTCACAACTTAGTATCTACCCAAACAGAGTAACGTACAATATCCATCTCACTGTAAATCTAGCTATGCCATATGTAATTCCTTTTTTACTACAACCCACAGTCATAGTCATTCTTATCATCAGTAAAAGTGATGTACAGCTTATTGTGGTGTTTAAAAAAAATTCCAGAGATTACTGTACAGCAATATCAGAGCATGAAAGAGATTTAAGATTGCTTTGCTTAAGCTTTACGAATGGCAGACAACAGTAACAATAAAAAGGGGAAAAAAAACCTTCTCACGGTGTTTTCTCAAGTGACACTTGTAATATTAGGACTCTGCTATTACACTTATATAGGACAGACCAGATACTGATGTGTAAAATCACTGTAGTTCTGAGGTCAAAAGTTCTCTGCAGAATGACACCAGCTGTATGGAGATCCCATTGTAGCTAATATTACCCATTGCACCAGGCATAAATAAGGAATTCATTAAAGTACGCGTTGATTGCTGTAGATAGTATAGCTTCATAAAAGTACAAAGTGGTAGGACAATATTGCCTAGTCCACAGCTGCCGTGAATACTGAAGCTGAAAACGAAAATGGTAGAGAGAAAGAAACAAAGAGAGGAATATCTGCAGCTTCTCTATGAAAGCTGTGTTTTAGTAAAAAGGCACCTCACTAGTTTCAGGAGCGAATTAGAAGAATGAAGTCCTTTGGCTGGTCTTTACAGGAAGTTTAGGCGATGCAATGGTTCCTTCTGGCTTTGGAGTCTGAAAAATGTCTATTCAGTTAGGGAGGTCTTGGGTCAAGTCCCAGGAGGACTGTGGTGTCTTGTTAGCTCATTTATTATAATACTTTGGAAGAAGAGAATTGTAGCTTTTTGCAGAGAAACTCCTAACAAGACAATTTTGGAAGTATAATTTTTGCCTTAACATGAGTTTTTGAAGGTCAGGCTGTATGGATACAGTAGACATGTTCAGACTTCTGAAACGTTTCTTTTTTCAAACTTCTGCAGAGGTTTTCATGAGGAAGAGGCAGCTTCTGAGACTCAGCAAACCCTCTGGCTACAAAGTTTTACTGATCATCTCCGAAAACTTTGGCAGTTAGCAACTGTTTTGCTGCATTTAAAAGCCATAAATATACTTTGCTTCCTCTACTACTTCTTCTTTCTGGTTATCCTGGACAAATAATAAACAAAGCTTTTAGTTAACTGAGTATGTGAATCTCAACTGGTACTATGAACTAGCAGATGGCAGGAAAAGAATGGAGGAAGGAGCAGTGTCCCTTAGATATAGCTCTGACAATGAATGAGATCAGATACTTTCCGCTCATTAACAAAGAAGAGCCAGCTGCAGAACAGTGTAAAACCCATCATATCCTGCTAAATAAAACCTTCACTGGAAGGGTGGAGGAAAGATTAGAGGAGCTTCTTTTATGGACTTTATACTGCGATAATTTTTCACTCTTCAGATCGAAGAGTACAATCCTGGCTGCTTCATTCATGTGATCAGACACTCGGGCCTAAACTCAGTAATAACAATTATCTGCTTCAATAGGATTATTTGCACAAATGAGGGTTTGCGGAACAAAAGCTTAAGTAGCCCACCTATGTGGGGTTCCCTGGGAGTCTTCAGTGAAATCCTCAGAGAGGCTTTTTGCAAGAGCTGTGTAATTTCATTTAAGAGGATGGGTCAGACTTTCAGCTGATGCAATTCAAAATAATGTTGTTGATTTTAGCTATTCTCTAAGGTCTTCCCTGTAAAGATCTGTAGAACCAGCTGTATATTAACACTGTACTGTCTTTTTACGCTTCCGCAACAAATAGGTTTAATAAGCAGCCATCTCCTTTCAGAGTGTTCTTGCTACGAAACGAAACAGAAATACAGTCTGCAATAATACTAAGGTCAATATGTACTGCAAGGAAACAGGAGAGTATTTCACCAGAGAATGGAAAGGATGCTAAATATTTTAAGAATCTGCTGCTTAAATAAAAAGATACCTCCTGTGCATTAAAAATACATTTATTGATCCTATTCAGGATTCAACAGAAGATGACTTCCAACAAAAGAAAACTTAAAAGGACTTGTCTGTTGCCAAAACGGGTAGGTATATAGGACTGTCTTTGGTAAATGTAGCAGAAATCATGAAACATACTTAAGAAAAGGGTTTGGATCCCTCTTTTCTATTAAATATTTAGCCTATATTACAATTTAAGCATTGACAGTGCAAGGAGGGAATTTAAAGAGCAAGACAAGAAGAAAAAAGGTGCGTTGCTTAAGATGATCATAGCAGACATCCTCGCTAATTCATGCAGATGGAACTATTAAACAAATAAATTAAAAAGACCCCGACTGTCTGCACTTGACAAAAATGGAAATAATCTTCTTTACTCTCTATCTACTCTTTTTATCTTTCCTCTCCTTCCCTTAGTGAATATGAGTCAGAAATCACCACTGGCAGAACAACCTCTGAAAAGTTTTCAAAACCCAAAGAAACAGAACCTGTTTTTATTTATGCTAATATGGAGTCTGGAATAAATTCACTCCCAAACCTTCCCCCCACCCCACAAATAAACCCCAAAACATGGAGCACTGTCCTTCCTCAGCACATCGCATTTGCACCATTTTTTTTGTAATCTCTTTTTCTATTTGTAGTTCTGGGTTTCAAGTTGTAACTTTCATTGGAAAGAGACAACTCATTTTTGGGAATAATGAACAATTCTACTCTTGGAACTATTAAACAAATCACTGCAATGATTTATTCAGTATCAGACTTAGAATCCGCACTGCAAATATGAGTCCTCCCCAAACATTTTGCCTGTTCCCATCAGTACCTGGCCAGATTGGAGGAGTTCAGAGAACTGCTTTTGTCATCAAGGTCTCATCTGACTCCGGAGCATATTTGCTCTGAAATTACTGATGGTGCATAAAGGAAACACAACAGGACCTAACTATGATATGTTGCACTGTGAAAATATTACTCCAAGAGGTGCCACAGCAATTTCCAACAGCAAGTAGTGCTTTGTAACACAGGATACCCTCTCTACATAGTGTTAGAGATTTTGATGGGCACCATTTTTAAAGTGTATGGACAACCCAGACTCCAGACTTTGATCACAAAGGGTGGATGGGAGGTTATGAGCTCTAATTTTTGCTTAGTGCACTTCTACAGAAAAGCCCTCTGGTGCCTTTAAGGGCCAAATCAGTACATGTCCTGTATTTATGTTCCCTGTCTTTCCTGTCCTTGTATATCTGTATATATCCCTCAGTTAGAAAATGGCAGGACACATGTAATCTGAAATGGATACTGACTCCAAATGACCCATAAAAACAGTTGGCTTCTTTTTATGGACACCATCAGACCGGGGGCCCTGTAGACACGGGTGATCGTAGGCCATAGAGTCAAGATCTGGTGACTGATGTATGAAGGAGAAGAGCTGAAAGAAGGTCTTGACTTGTAACAGTGGAAACCAGGCTGGGCTCCCGTTCTTATGAAGCACCTCATTTAATCTGCCAAGGATTCTCACTAACGGGAATAAGGCCCTTTGAAGCCTAATGCATGGATCAATATACTTGAATCCATGGCCCTGAGTTGGGGATGCTATTGATGTATGCCCAGAACCATCAAAACATGGTGTACGTGAACTTGCTAACAACATCTGCTCTCAATTCAGTTTGTGTCGTGGAGCACTGAAAATATTGGGAAGAATGAGTGTCCTGATTTCAGTAGTAGAGTAGCATCAGGTGCAGCTACCAGAAGTGGCTGTTATTAACAAATTAGCAGCATGACAGAGACTCACAGGTTCAAATTGTTCATTCCAAAACTTTTTCTTCATATGGATACCACAAATCCAAGTGTTATGAAATTTTAAACTGGGAAATTACAGCCGAGTTTCCATTCCTTAATATTATATCCCATATAATGGAAAACTACTAGGCTAAATGAGGCCAAATTTGACTTGAAGATCTGGCACCAACCAATTTCTTCCACAGGTGGAACTTGTAGGACCCACTAATGCACTAGTCTCTCTTACATGTCTGTGCTGAAAAGTAATCTATATTCATTCTGGCTATAAAAAGAAATTTGATCATTCATTATGACAACACAACAAATTTCAATTATACTTTATAGTAACCCTTAGTTTTAAAACTGAATTTGATTTCCTGTAACTTACTACATTAATCCATTAATTCATTACTTTAATTTGATGTGTGAGTATATCAGAGAAACAAACAAACAAAAGCTTTAAAAAAATAAAGATAAAAAGACACGAAACTCTAACAAATATAATTTAGGTAATTAAATTCCAAAAAGGACCACCCAGGTATTTCTAACCCTGCTCATCCTTTATACCTTTCAACTTCTGTACTGTATGTAGAAGTAATGTAGAAACCCCACAATAATTGCTGAAGTTACTCACTAAAATTCAGAACTGTGGGAAAGAGAAGTATGGAAAACATTTCTGACATCTAAAGACAAGGTAAAGTTATATAAAGAAATAAGTTTGCAGATCAATCTCACAGCTAAAAGACTGGTATAAATTAGCATTCATGTGTCAAGTATCTGAAACACTTGTCTTTTTAGCAACGAAAGCTAAAAATATGGAACAGTTACTTTTGCTTTCAGCAGGACAAGTATTTTGCATAAAATGAAATATTCCTAAAATAACATGGCTATAAAAATAGGTAATTTATCACTGCAATCATAAAGACCAGAGGCCCAGAGATGTATCCATATCATAGGGAGGATAAGGCACATCTAGTACACAGCTGTCCCCCAGGACATATTGACATGTCCTGCAAAACCCTTCTGATGTGCAGGTCCTGTGCTGTCTGCCTGCCGAATGACCCAAGCAAGCAGTTAGAAAAATACAGTGGAGAAAACAGAAGAAAAACTTTTTTATTAAATATAATGCTTCTCAAAAGCTCTCTCTCCTAATATATATTTTTAAATTCTTGATATGTTTGCTTCAACACTGTGCAAGTGCATTTAGCATTCACATAAATAAGGGAATTGTTTTGTGAGTTTGATATATATAATAACACTGAAGTGTTATTGCCTGTAGAAGTCTCCTGGAAAAGAAGTGAATTGGATGAGGCAAGATGCCAGGGCACCAAGGAGATTTCACGTTTCCCAGTGCAGTTCAGCTCTGACAAGGGTTTTGCTAGAAGATCACGATTTGGCTATTCCTAACTGATTGGCAGTTTTATGAAGTGTACAAATGTAGGATCTCAGCTGGAACCATCATACTTTTTACTAGTTATCATAATTGGGATTTAAGATCAGGTCTTAGACAGGGGTGGGATGGGTGCAGGGTAGTCAGTGCATTAATCCACTGACAGCAAAGCCTCGCAACAAAGTTTGAAATAAAGTTTACTTTATGAATCTTGCATTATGTTTTCACCACGTTTCTTCCCTCTGAAACTAAAGGCGATGCATTAGAGAAGTGTTTGTGAAATAATTTGCATGTTTTAGTATGTACAGAAATAATGGTTTCACATATTCAAACTGAGATGAAGAAAATAGTGTTCTTGTTTTACTTGGCAGACAGAGAGAGAGAGAGAGAGAGGGATATGGCATTCATTAAGGTAAAATACAGTATTTAACAGCTTTCATAATAAGTGAATTGTCATACCTAAAGTCTTCAGCTCAAGTGCAAAATATCTGCAAAATATATGAATCTATTTTTAATTTACCAGGTTTATGAATTTTACAACATAGCCTGGAAAGGCAATGAAGAAGTAGGGGGAAAAAAACTTACAAAGTTAACAGATTAAAATATTATGACTAATTGCTAGAAATTATAATCATGGTAAGTAGGCACACAGAAAACTGTAAGTGTAAAATTAAAATACTATTTTCCAAAAAGAACTACAGTGCCTGTGGAAAATATGTGGGAAACAGACAATTTAGGGATGCTAAGCCAATAACACCATAATGTTTCCTTTGCTTAATATGCTGGTTTGAGTTTATAGCTAATGTTTCAAATGTTTTCTTAACACATTTCCTTTAACTGGTAAATGATGGAGATATGATTCACTAGTGTTTCAAAGAAGAGCCCCAAACACTTCTAACTTTATATGAGGCCTTCAAACACTCCCCTGAAGTGCTGCACCTAAATACCTGCTCATGGCTCATCCCTCGATAAGCCAGTATAAAACCTATGGGAAAGAAGGAATCGCATCCTGAATCTCTAGAATCAAAGATCATTACAGGTGCTTCTCCTGGCCATGGTCCTTTGACTGAGAAGCATGAGAATTTTAATTCCTCTGTGCTATTTCAGAGTTGAGATCAGCATGAGGGTTGGGAGGGCAGGATGAAGTTTATAATTGACTTTTCCTAAAAGACTGATTTCTGCTGAAAACCTTTATCCCAAGTTTAAAGTTATGAAAATGCCAAATGTTTCACTGATTTGTATTCAGAGAATACAAAAATATTGCCTATGATAGTATCTGTAAGATAAAATACTCCTTTTTTTTTTTTGAACATCCATTATTACTTACTTATCCACAGATCAGTTTGGGTTTTTCTGAATAAAGCTTCCCTAGTATTATAGAAAATAACTAATGAAAATATTAAAAAAAAATTATTTATGTTGGTAAAATTAACATAAGTACTGCATTATTTTCCTCCAATTTAACAAGACAAACACCATCAAAAAAAAAAGGATAGAAAACATGAAATTAAAAAATATTTTCTAAACGTTAATCTTACAAACCATACTTGTTATTTTAATGTTATAACATGGTTACTGGAGGAAAACTACCTCACTCTCCAATATAGTTGGGAAAAAACCCCAAGAAGCAGGATTTTCAGCTGGGAAAAATATATAATGTAATAGGTCCCATATGTTTGGGATTTTTTTTACAATGCCTCTGGAATAACATTTTTGCCACTTGTGCTTTTCCCAGTGTCCTGCAAGAACACAAATCAATTGTAGGAGTTTGTTTTATGGGAAGCGGGAATAGATATTTGTGTTAAGCAAGTCTTATGGGATCAAATCCAGTCCAGTATAAATTCATGTCTCCACTGTTGTCATGATGAGAAATGGGCCAGATCCTCAGTGACCCCGAGGTGCAGTTTCTATGAATCCACGGTGTTATGTTGACTTCCTCCCACTGCAGATCTACCCAAATACATCTGACTCATTTACATTTATTGATGTGAGTCATCCTGGGCTGAGGTAGGTTTGTGGGTGTGAGGAACAGCATTTCAAACATAAGCACATGAATTATGGTCCCTTAGGAAAAAAAATAAACTTCTCAGGGCACACACGTGTGGTTATCACTATTATTTAGTAACTATTCTCTTCCCTTTAACCTAGATACTGACAATTTCCTTGTACAGGGGAAAAAGTTCATTTTCTATAGGTAATGATAAAGGAGAGGGATTTTTTAGTTGTTACAAACGGATCTGTGTCAGTCTGGTTCTAGTTTTCTATTTTACTTAGTGACAACTAAAGATACAGCTGTCATTCTGAGAATTTCAGAGCATTAAAGGGAAAATGAGTAGTTAATTCAACTCATTAGCCAATAAATAAACGTTAAGCGCTTCAATTTCCAGGCATATACTATTTCTACTGTCATACTTGATATCACTATCCATAACTTATTAAGAGCACACAGCTTTCATTAGCGTAAAGTGGTATAAACTTCATTGTGTCTAAATATTAATTTAATAAAACACTTGTTAATGCTACTAAATTAATGTCTATGACTTTTAAAGATTTCCTTTGAATAACTGTAAGCTCAAAGGATTTATAAAATGCTATATCCTTTTCTCTATTTCGTGCAAAGAGGCAAAAGCAGAAGAGTGAATAAATGCACCAGACCTAACTAAAATTACTAAAGGAGTCCATCATACTCTTAAAAAATCCTGTTACAATGGTCTTGTTCTATTTAAAAGTCCTACAAGTTTACTGGTATTCTGCATAATTTATCAAGTGTTGTCAACTGTGGTAGAAGACATAAAACACTGTACAAACAGTGCCTCCTCCAGAAGAGCACAGAGACAGAAGTCACAGAGAAGACTGGGAAAATGAATGCCTTTAAAAGGTATTACACACCTTTTTCTTGACTTACTTAACTCAGTGCGTTACAACAACAGATGCATTGATTAGGCTTTTATGTTGGCTTCCGTGAGACTCTCGGGAGGCAAACGAAATAGTGGTGTTTCCTGGTGCCTCTGCAGGGGAAGCCCACCAGGAAACCCTGTTGACACTGAAGATGGTGCCAAAATGCTGCTGGACTTCAAAGAGATCAAGGTTTCAGAATAGCTTTGAAACTTTACAAATGCCTCTGGAGAAAAAGTTGCCTATCGTAAGCCAATGTGAGGACTTACTACTATAAAGCTTGCATTTTATCATTCACAATAAAACAACCCCCCTTCTATCCATATCAGGGTTTGATCAGTGTTGACACCATTAACATCGCCACATTATACAAGGGCAACAAACTTGTACCCACCTACCCCAGCATGCGATGCCCTCCTCCTCCACAGTCTGCTCTGCCTCATTCATTGCTAAAATTCATCTAATTAAAGTAAATAGCCTCCATCTGCTTCCTCTACTTATCCGGATGGAAAGAGAGAGAGTCATGGACTGAATTTAAGTGAATTAAAATTAAGCTAATACAGTCACAGTGATTTAAGCACTGCTAGGTGGTCTGGCTACCTCTCTGTACAGTTTCCAACCAGAAGTGCGCAAATACCCTACTAAGTTGGTGTTCCATTTTTAACTAACATTTCTAAAGCTGCTTACTAACTCAGGGAAAAGAAACTGAAGGTCACTGCAAAGTATCAATGGGAAAGGAGTTTCAAAAGCACTCAGCACTGAAATGAACTCTGATCCCATTCAGTGTACTGGAGATACTATCATTGATTTAAACAAGACCAATGCAAAATATCTTGGAAAATCTGATGCAAAAATGCTTCTTGTGTTGAAAAGTATCGACTGGTTGTTTGTCCTTTCTGTTTTTTTCCCTACCATACTCCCCCTCTTGTATTCCTTCTTCAACAAGATTTTAAAAAAATCAAAGGTTACAAAGAAAACTCAAACATATCTTGGGGGCATCGATAGGGAGAAAAGCATTTTCGTATCAGCAATGTTCTTTTTATAAGGTTCAACAAAATATTGCACATGCATAGCTGAAAGGGTCAGCGGGGACGGGCCATGGAAATCTGTTGTTCAAATTAAGAACATTTTTATTCTGACTGAAGCATGACATGCAACTGGTATCTAATCTTTATCAGGAGCTTTATCACAAAATGAACATAAAGCAGCAGAAAACTGCATCTAGTAATTGCTTTTCAACAAACAATGCCTTTGTAAGGGCATAAAGCTGACACCAGCAGCTCTACCATTAGTACTCCTTGGGCATTGGTATTAGATTCACCTGTATCTGGGTAAAGTGACCCACGCTGGGTCCTCCTGGGTCCATGGCCATGGGTGACCCATGCTGGGACAGGAGCACCCCTGAGGGACTGTACTACCTGCATAGTGCTTCCTAAAAGGCCCATCCTGTTGAGACCAAAGGGAAAATTAGCTGTAAACCATTTTTAGTTTTTACCAGCCAGCTTCAGATATATCTAGAAAAAGCAGAGCAGCACCCTGTACTCCAAATGCCATACTATTTGTACTTCTCATGTGGAAAAGCATTGGCTCAATACAAATATTCAAGTCTGAATCTAAACCAAGGTGGATGAATTTATTTACAATAATACCCACTTTCATGTTCCCCTTTCTCTATTAGGAATCTTTAAAGTACTAAGCAGAATTTGTACCCTGCCTTCCTTCTGCTCAAAATCTTTATCAATGATCTGGATGAGGGGATCGAGTGCACCCTCAGTAAGTTTGCAGATGACACCAAGTTTGGCAGGAGTGTTGATCTGCTCGAGGGTAGGAAGGCTCTGCAGAGCCAGGCTGGATTGATGGGCTGAGGCCAATGGTATAAGGTTCAACAAAGCTATGTGCCGGGTCCTGCACTTGGGCCACAACAACCCCATGCAGCGCTACAGGCTTGGGGAAGAGTGGCTGGAAAGCTGCCTGGCGGAAAAGGACCTGGGGGTGCTGGTTGACAGCCGGCTGAACATGAGCCGGCAGTGTGCCCAGGCGGCCAAGAAGGCCAATGGCATCCTGGCCTGTATCAGAAATAGTGTG
>NW_008794520.1:999019-1002096 GCF_000699145.1 Aptenodytes forsteri
AGGAGGTTGTAGCGAGGTGGGTGTTGGTCTCTTCTCCCAAGTAACAAGCGATAGGACGAGAGGAAATGGCCTCAAGTTGCGCCAGGGGAGGTTTACATTGGATATCAGGAAAAATTTCTTTCTGAAAGAGTGGTGAAACATTGGAACAGGCTGCCCAGGGAAGTGGTTGAGTCCCCATCCCTGGATGTATTTAAAAGACGTGTAGAAGAGGCACTTAGGGACATGGTTTAGTGGGTGGTGGTGTTGGGTCAACGGTTGGACTTGATGATCTTAGAGGTCTCTTCCAACCTTAATGGTTCTATGATTCTATGATTCCCTGCATCTGGACAACAGTGTCAGTAATTCATACTTTCTTCTGAAGACTATATGTTTTTGTGCTAGGACTGCAGTGTCACTGAAGTAGGGGGAAAAAAAACCTCTGTGTGCCAGAAGGTAGAACAGAAATATTTGATTCACTGAGATCAAAATTTGGTGCAGCAATACATTAGTTTTGATTTAAAAAAAAACTTGCTGAGATCAGAGTAGTCCTTGTCCCAGAAAAGTAACTGTATATTGGGTTCAGCAGTTTTATGGAAAAAAAAAAAAAAGATATTTTCCATTTAGTTAACTAGTATATTTTAGCAACTGCATGTCAATTTCATTTCATTTTACTCTTGAAATAAATAGTTTTTCATATTTCTCCCCCAGTTTAAGAAACAAGCTGCAGTCTGAACATTTGTCTTTATATTATTTCCCTTTCTTTCATTATCTTTCTCTGTATACTATTTTTTTCTTGAGGATTTCAGGAGTTTTGAAGTTAAACAGGACTTTAAAAAGCCAAGCTAGTATTTATGCAAAAAGAAAAAAAAGGGGCAACATACAAGACAGCTCAAATTTTCATATCTCCATCTTTAAAGGAAGCTAGAGGGGCACTCTGCCTGAAGAGCACGCTCCCCCAAGAGGCCTGTGCAGATTACAAGCTACATCTGAGCTATATGCTCATTACAGAGGCAAAATGAAGCAGTCCTGGTCAGTAAAATTAAAAGGAAGAAGCAAAATTATTTCTCTATTTCAAAAATTTACTTCATGAAAGTCATTAATTCAGGAGTCCTGTAAAATAATAAGAAAAAATACAAAGCTTTAACTTGTGTCCCATTTTCTGCAAACTGTTATTTGCCTCACCCTTTTGAAAAGTTAAAACCCTCTCAAAGTCAAACAAATTTTTCTGAATTCCTAAAAATCTCCATTTTCTAAGACCTGTTTCATTATCTTGGCATTGAAGATATGTATAAAACAGCAGCTCGTGTAAAACAGAAAATGGAAAAATGGTAAATAAGCGTGATTTGGAGAACAAAACAAATAACTGTTGTAACAACAGTTGTAACAGCAGTTGTAAGAACAGCGTTACTGAGAATGACAGAGAGATCTCCAGATACTCCTTGGAAATCTAGGTTTTGTCTCAAGCCTCACAAATCTATTTATCACTTACAGGTGGAAGCTGAAATGTCTGTAACAATCAAATGGCAGCTGTCCATATTCTCAACCTGATCTAGTATAGTCAACCTTAAAAAACACACAATGTTATTGTACTAAATTTGTGTTCAAGTTTAACTTTTATTTGTATTTTATTCTGCTGCCTAGTACTCCACACAAGTGTTATCTCAGAAGATGAAACAGTTGAGCTGCCATATCTATTTTGCCTGTGACATCATTGATAAGGTTTAATAAATATCCAGTATGCCATCCTTTGGGTTGCTCTTTGTCAGAAGATATGGTTCAATCAGTTTTAAAGTATTTTCACTTTAAGGTCGTCTTCTTAGCTTGGATAAGCAATGAAAAATTATGGCATATAATACTGTCTTATTAACACTGGCACATACCCACATGCTCCTACCATCTTGCTTCCCATTATTATCAACCTTCATCATCACTGGAAAGGACAGGGCAGAATTCAATCTATTCTATATAAAATTAGACAAAGTACCATGCATTTATAAGCTCACATTGTTCCAACACAGTCAGCGTAATACTGACCTCAGATCTCTTGACATGAGGAGATCAGGTTTCTCCAGCTCAGGGGTATCTAATTCCCTGGCACAGATCTGAAAAGAACTTAGCTATAATTTCCCCTATGCATTTACACATTTTCCCTGGCAGAGAATTCTGCAGCACAGCACCGGTAGAGAGGTCAAATTTGGATGTTCTCTCAAATTCCACCATCCTATTCTTGTCACAACAGATAAAGAATAACCCAGCCCTTTGGCCTACTCAGTGCCAGTTTCTCTGCTAACAATAAAATGCTTTTGTGATGTATTTTTCTGAGTCTATTTCTGGACCTGTGGTGCTATGAGCCAGTAGGATATACAGGTTCTGAATACTAGAATCTACTTTTTTTTGTGTGAAAGTGTAAACAAAAGTGTCCTCCAGCTGGGGCCAAGTGCCATACAAATAGTCCTTGCATGAAGTACAAAATAGAGTTCAGGTTTATGTACAGAGTTTCAGCAAAAATCTCCCTGCATTTTGTCCTTGGATGGCCTGAGTAGAAAGTGAAATAAAAGAAAAAAAATCTTAGCACAGTCCATGAATTGAGCAGCACTCAGCAAAAATTCAGAGCAGTCATAGAGCTATTCTAATTTATGGCACACAGGACCAGACTGTTGGAAACTGTCTCCTGAAATATCATTGTATTACTTAAAATTGCATTACCAGGTGATCAGGCCCATTCAGCATAGGTTTATGAAAGGCAGGTCCTGCTTGACTAGCCTGATCTCCTTCTATGACAAGGTGACCCCCTCAGTGGATGAGGGAAAGGCTGTGGATGTGGTCTACCTAGACTTTAGTAAAGCCTTTGACACCATTTCCCACAGCATTCTCCTGGAGAAACTGGCTGCTCACAGCTTGGACAGGCGTAATCTTTGCTGGGTAAAAAACTGGCTGGATGGCCAGGCCCAAAGAGTGGTGCTGAATGGAGTTAAATCCATTTGGTGGCCGGTCACGAGCGGTGTTCCCCAGGGCTCAGTTTTGGGGCCGGTCTTGTTCAATATCTTTATCAATGATCTGGATGAGGGGATCGAGTGCACCCTCAGTAAGTTTGCAGA
>NW_008794520.1:1003123-1051546 GCF_000699145.1 Aptenodytes forsteri
GTTAGGTTTACGGTTGGACTCGATGATCTTAAAGGTCTTTTCCAACCTAAAACGATTCTAGATTCTATTTTGAATAAATAGATATGATTAATGTAGGATTAAGTTTAGTGTAGTATATCATCACCTATGATAAAATCTTCAGAAATGTTTAAAAACCAGTATTACTCTTTCCATTAAATAGAGCTATAACTACAATTGATTAGGATTCACTTAAAAATAATTCTATTGAGTAAAACTGTGATATTAACAGAGGCAGACAGGATAAACGAAGAGTG
Source organism: Aptenodytes forsteri (assembly GCF_000699145.1). Lineage (NCBI taxonomy): Eukaryota > Metazoa > Chordata > Aves > Sphenisciformes > Spheniscidae > Aptenodytes > Aptenodytes forsteri. The sequence continues at coordinate 1,003,399 of NW_008794520.1, forward strand.
AGAAATTAGCATTTCACCGTTTGCTGTATTGCATTATGATTGTTTTCAATTGGCTTAACCTGTCTATATCAGCAGACTAACCCCAGCAATTCTCTTTAGTAATATTCCCACGCCTTTACATTTAAAAATTGATTTTCTATCTAAAGAGCAGTATGATTTAAGATAGGATTTTTTCTGAAACATAGCTTAGAGCGTAGGGTTCATGTGTACTACCCCGTATTGTTGAACCCTGACTATGATAAATACTTCAGCCCATGACAGTATAGGTCCAGGAAACCAGGAAGGAACCAGGGCATCAGTACATGACATTTTCCTTGAAGGAATGACATGCCTTCTTTTGCTCCTGTGGGCTGGGTAGGAGCACAGACACCCTCCTGTTCCTGCTCTCCTCTGTCCCAAGGCAGCAAATGACTTGGAATCTGCCTCACAAGTTCCCTGACCTGGCAATGCTTCCTCACGGTTGATGGGGGAGAAGCATTTGGAGAAATGAAACCATAGAAGTTGTAGGTGGAGTGACCAAGCACACCAACATTAAACTGCGTTCACAACCTTGACTTATATCAAGTTTCACCAAAAAAATAATGCTCTCTTACAAGAATTTCAGATGTACTGATGGGGTGCTTTCTGCTTTTCCTTCCTGCATTCTTAGTATGGTATTTCAAATACATGATCACTTCCTAAACATACTAAAAAACAGTGATAACTTTAGAACTTTTTTGAAGTTCACAGTTTTCTTCCTTGTTAACACTTCTTTCAGATACTCATATCTCATGCTACTTCTTTTGTAAGGAATTTAAAGGAGCAAATTCACTTTCTTCTCATCATCAGTTAACACCTTTTCACTTTCTGGAAGCTTACTTTAAATGTTTATTTTAGTCCTTTTCAGAGCCGTTCTCAGAGATATTAAGCAGTCTGGTAGCTGATGTCTAAATGCAATGCTGGATGTACTATTACTTTCCCTTATTTTATTCTGATCCACCTTTCTAAATGCTAATGCTCAAATTGATGACGATATTGGGAATAAGTCTGGTATGTCTTTCTTCATTTCTGTTAACACTGGTTCATCTAATCACTTAATATATCCAACTTTTGATATGTTGGCCTATAGCTTGCTAGAAAAATTCACCTCATCCTTGATGGACAGATATCCATTAGGCAAGTAGCACACATCAGGCCATGTAACAAGTATGCACATGCACACCAGACTGCATGACAATAAGCTCCACGTACACACCATCACGTGCACCAGTCTGGTAAGATGGGACACCTGACTGTCTGCCCCTTACAGATACCTGTCAGACCTCAGCACAGGGCCTCTGAGCTCCTCTACGGTAGCTATTGAACTTGTCATGACTGAAAGTTTTGGATAATGTGGTACTAAAGAATCTGTAAATTTTTAGCCACTTCAGAAAAATAAACTTAAGAGACTACCATACAAAGCTAACAAATTCCCCTGCAAACTCTGAACTTCCATTTTTAAATATTAAAGACTATAACAAACAACAGAAACATTTCTCCATGTTTTCCTGTAGCTGTGTAGATAGTAACCATAATGATTGAAACAGCTGAAGATCACAGGATTCCTAATCACACGTACATTAAGCTACTGACTGTGGTCATAATGTATTTTGAGTAAACTTCTGCAGGAGTATCCATCTGCAAAGGTATAATGAGAGCAAAAGATCTTTGGAAATCCATCAGGCTGATTTTTGATGGAAAGTGTCAGCCATTGAAAATATCAAAATCTAGCAAAGACATCAAAGAACACAGGGTAAAAAAATACTGTAGCTATATTCTTTGATGCTGAAAAAGGCTTTGATACACCTATGATAGAGTACAGGACAGATGACTTAGCTAAAGGCTTTCTAGCTTGAAATAAAAGTTCTTTAATAATTTCTTAACTTCATCTTTGCCATAAATATATAAATATTACAGCCCAGAAATACCTGTATTTTTTGTTGGGAATACCTTTATTTGAGAAACAAGCCTACCAAAGTGTTTGTGCATTAGATTGGCTTGTAAGAAAGGTAAGTTTGCCGTAACTATGGCACAAAACTGACTATTAGATATATAGGATTGTTTCTGCATAAATATCCACTGTTTAGCAAGCACTCCTGCCCTTGGAGATACACAGACTCACACTGAATAATAAATGTACCATCCAATATTCTACTAATGATATCTAGAAAGTAATTTGTGTGGAGATTATTTCTACTGTAAAGTTGACTGCTGAAGGTGTGTTGCATGCCTGAGAGTGCATAACTTTACTTATTATTTACTGAAACTTGTGGACCTCAGTGATGAAACTTTAATTAAATAACCTCCTAAATGGATTCTTCTATTTGACCTTACTCAGTTTCATAGACTTAGTTTACACAAGGGAGCTTACCACTCGTCCACTCAATTGGAATCTCATATTGTTCCATTCTGTTATAATGCTTTTTTAAGGAAAGCTGGTATTTGCACAATAGCATCTGGTTTCTTTCCACTGTATTGCAGATTTGTTTGTACAGATATGCAACTTGCTACAGAAAAGGCAGAGCTGATTTTTAATCTCTCACAAAGACGTCATTATGGTTCTTTTCTGCTTTTCCCAAGACCAAGTTGGTTTTCAAGAAAAAGATGTTTTTAGGTGATCCTCGTGATGAAAAAGTAGACTATTAAATCCAACTGTGCAAAATCATTCAGCAGTCAAGAACCCCTGCACAATGGTTTTAAGAGTACATTTGAATTATAGAATTAAACAGAATTGTTTGGTCAGGAGTATGTATAAACAGAGCAGTAGAGGAACAAGTTATACATTGGTATGTATAGATCCAGCAAGGAACTAACAGTAGATATGTGTTTAAAATACTTATCAAGAAAGAAAATAATCAGACACAGTGGTAAGATAAGAAACTCATAATCTCTTTTAATCATAGTAATTTTTAATTACAAACTGAAAAATACATTTTAAGTCATTTATGATGCTGGCTTACTTTTTGCACTAATTAAGCTTTCATAGTAAAAATAGATCAATGGACTTGTCCAATGACTTTTATCCAGATTTTAAAAGTACTTTATGTACCTACTACACTGTTAAAAGTGAAGCTATTAAGCAATTAATATTTCAAAATCTATTGTTTTTTCTATCTCAAACATGAATTTTTTAATATTTTTTTTTTTTACAGCAAAAGGTTAAGAAAAGTGAAAACACTTTTTCTGCCCTACAAACACGTCTTATTTGGTTGGGTCAGAATCTGTCTCCACGCAGATAAAGATGTGAAAAAGTAATCATATTAGGCCAAAACAGGATGAATGTTATCCTTACAAACATCAACCTCCAACTTCATATTATTAGCATTCAAAAATAATATTTCAAGGCTTAAAATTACATTTTGAACTAGAGGGAAAAATTTCCTGTCCTTTGGCAGAAATATTTGAACTGAGCTTATTAAAAACATCTCTTGACAGTTTATATTAAGTGCTACAATTATGCCTAATTTTGGTTTAGTACAATATGTTAATTTTAAACAGTTTAATAGATTGCATCTATTCTGACCATTTTTTCCCTGCTTTGAAAGTGCACTTCACTTCCACTCCAGCTGTAATCATAATTTTATATCTGAACTGACTTCATTTCTTTAGCTCTCATACTGCAAAGAACAATTTAATAGGCACGTTGACCTTACACTGGTGAAGCCCGTAAGTTTTTTAAGTAGCATATTCAATATCACTAGGAGGACAGACAGGAGAGATCTGGACTGTTTCAGAACATTTTCAGCAAGATCCTCTCTTTCCTGGGAGACCAGCAACAAAATTCATACAACACAGTTGGCAAGAAGAACTGAGAACTGGGATTAAACATATGGAGTGTACTACAACACCTCTCTAGGTGAATAAGTGTAAGAAATAATTTTTTCCATAAAAGAGAATTTGGAGACATGGAAGAATTCTTTGTGCTCTTTGTTCAGGATTTTCTTTTCCCTATGCATAAGGACCTGCAACAGGTAACCTAGTAGATGCAACTGGAAGAGAGATTAGGGAAAATATCCACTTTTGAACTGAACTGAACTGAAAAAAACCCCACCTGATGATACAGATGGAGTCATATGAACTTCAGGTTAACATAGAAGGCAGTGCTTCACTCTACATTTTCATTTAAAGAGAAAAGAATAACAATTTTAATTTTCTCTTTTGAAAGGTGCTATAAAGCAAATAATATAAAGCAATGTCTGCCTGGATTGAAAATCAAGAGATGAGAGCTTCAGCTCCAAAATAACCTATAAAGCCCAATTCTGAGTTCTTGAGATGAAGTCATTTAGGTTTCACAGAGCTGTGCGTGAAACTAGGAGTGGTGAACATTCCCTACTGTACAAAATACATACCACAATCTTCATATGGCCAAGGGGTATGAGACACATAACAGTCCAGAGAGCAGAATTTGACAGGGAAAAGATGACAAAGGGTCACTGGAAGTCCACTGGATTCCTAGTCCACTGGAAGTATTTTTTTTCAATATGGGAAGGGTGAGAGAGCAACTGTGGGTGAATCCTAGAGCGTGGCACGAGATGGAAATCTGGCATGGGAGCAGTCCCGAAACTTGCAGGAGAAGCTCAAGATTGGACAGGATGATCATCCCATGTCAGTCAGAAGATGGAAGGATCAGCACTCACTCGTCATCTGAAAGATCCGTTTCAGAGGAAAAAGTATTTCTCACCCCCAGTCCCTCCTCCACTTTTTAGTCCTTTGATTTGCCAGTTCAAGAAGTAGGACAGAATCCTCAGTTATTTGTACTTTTTTTTCAAGATTATGGAAGCAAATCCTAAAAGTCCAGCATCCTAAGAAATTTCTGTTGATTGAAAAAACACAAGCCATAGACAGAGATTGCTTTTCCTTGCTGATCTGGATGTTTGAGTCACCTTGCTGCTGGAATTGCAGAGGCTTTGTCTGCTGTGAGAGGTGGTAGACCACTGACAGCCCATACAGGTGTTTTTAGGTCAAACCTTTTAGTGAAGAGATTTGTAAGTCTTTAAATGTCAGGTGTACTGAAACCAGTCAATAAATAACAGATAATAATAATACAGCATGAAGTTTGAAAAGGCATTCTGTACATCAATAAATAATCGCATTATGTATCACATTACACATTCTGTCTGAACATTTCCACTTAATCAAAGGCATTAACTTGACTGTCAAGCACTAAAATAGGGAGGCTCATTTGCTGGCAGAGTAAATATCCTTGTGGCAGAATCTCACATAAGTACTGGTAACTAGCTTTCCACATTGAAAAAGGTAATAGAAAGTTGCAACAGATGGGCCAAGATTTTCCTATGAATTTTTTAAAAAATCAAATTATTAAACAAAATTATTCCTTCTGCTGCCCTGGATTCTTTATTTCAAAATTTTAATATAAAATATTGTATGTTATAGATTTGATCTCTTAAGGGAAGCATAGCAGACAGAATGTGAAACACAACTCCAGAAGCAGTAGGAATAACAAGTTACTTCCGGAAAACATCCAAAAGTGCCATTTCCACTTGACCACCATCCTGCAGACCGAGGAGAACAGTCAGTTCTTGCCGAGCACTGGCAAAAGAGCTCAGTGCTGAAGTGCAGTAATTTCTAATGACTGTTCAATGACTTCCTCTTTAATTATTTTCCTTTGTGCTTTTTTTGCATGTTGGCAATAAGCAAAGAAGCCAGTGCTGTATTGACTTTTAAAAGCTATATTGTTGAAAGGCTGATTAAGTTTCTTTCCTTTCTCAATGTTACAGTACCAATAGTGTTCCTGCTAAACGCACTAGCTTATTGAGATTGTCCTGATATTCATATATTTATTACCCGAAAGCCCCAGCTCTGTTGTGAATTTAGCACAGCTGATAAGCCCAGTGATGGTAGATAAGATATTTCTGAATAAAGAATTAATTTTAGGAAGCACCTGATGTAGGGAGTAGCACTAGCAATTCAGTAGGAGCAACACTGCCCCGGTGAGGTGGGCACTGCGCTGCCGTGCCATTCTGCCTAGCAAAGATCACTCCCACCTCTGCTGAACGATGTGTGTGAGAGTTTAAACACTCACAATTTGCACAGAAACAGTATTTTTGCATTGCCCTCAAAATAAAAAAATTCTAGTCTTCATAACACATTCAGATTTTGCCGTAAAACTGAGGACTGTTTCTCTGGTTTAAATTAACAGTGTATGTCAGTTAAAAGTGGAGGTATTTTTTATTTCAGTTTTTGTACATCAAAAAGTTTCTAAATTTTGCACTTCATGAAAGCGTGTGACCTTCATCACAAGTAGCTTCAAGAGATCAAAATCAACATTGAAATATTACAATAGCTTAATAGTGGAATTATTCTTCTGATAACACTGAGTCCTCCCAAGCACACTCACAGTTTCAGAATGCCATTTTCTTACAGCACGTTGCATAGAGGAGGTCTCTGTAACTAGTGATTCCTCCAGGCAGGTATCTGCATATGCTGACATGTCCCTTTTATGCCTGGTATCAGAATATGACCCTCCTCTCTATCTGAACCTAAGTTCAGATAGCAGCTCATGTTAGTCTGAGGTCCTCAGGGATGTGTAAACATCCACATACCCTTGAAAATGTCAGCCTGAGAAATCGCTCTGCTGAACTAATGTCAGTAGGATTGTAGAGATTTACAGACATTGAAAACCTGGGCCAGGAAAAGAGAAGAGTAGCCAGATAAATCCTTTAGATCCCAAACATCAATACATTGGATACTGATATGACCCAACAATATTTTCAACGTATCACCAGAGAACACTTTATCTGAAGAATTAACTAATCCTAAAACATTGGATTTGTTTACATCTGACCTGAAGAAAGACTTCTAAGATCTATGTAGTGTGTGAGATACAGTCAGATTTGAAAAATGAAGCATTTCAGACCATATTGTCTCAATTATCTGATGATACAAAGGGGGTTGTTGACGAGGTATCTGGCAAATACTCCACATCACTGCTACTGGCATGCTTATCTAGCAGATGTTTAAAATGAAAGGCTGACAGTTTTTATGTGATAATTAAATCTTTTTTGTTGACAACTGCAATTTAATTTAATTTTAATCAAGAGTAATAACCACCCATAATTGCTATTATGGTGATGCTCCATTTTTACCTAGGGCCCGAAGCAAAAATGAGCAAAGATTTTGCCTGTAGGTTTTAATCTAAAATCTTTCTGATCTGAGATATTCTTCTAAATATATTAATTCTGAAGTAATTCCAAACAATAAAGAGAGGAATAAAAAAGCAAAATCACAAATCAGTGGAAATTACTATACAAAAAGAAAATGGGTATGTGCTCCAAGACACAATGAGGAAATATAAATTCCATTTCATTTGTATTGTTAGGGAAAGTAGAGAGCATTTAGTGTTAAGGTTGCGATTTCCTCAGTTATTCACCAGACTGCTGTGGAGCCACATGATCCCGGTGTCTTTTGAAGCCTCTCAGAAATGAGTTCAGGTGTGGCCCCTTTAGCGCTGTGCAATTTCACCCGTGGCTTGTCAGCCGCCTACCCAGAATGTCTCTTGCAGAGCAAGAGCTCGAACAACTAATTGCTTCGTCCCAGAGGTCCATGCCCAGCATGCCTCATTCAACCTGTGGCTCAGGCAAGTTCACAACACGCACGCTAACTGTTCAGAGCAGGCAGCTGTAAGAAAGTATCTAATATTTTACATAAGTAGAATTTCTGCATTTGTGTTTGCTTACCTCTGTCCTTTTCACCCTAGAGAGCTATTGTCGTGGTTTAACCTCACTCGGCAACTGAGCACCACACAGCCGCTCGCTCATTCCCCCCTGGTGGGATGGGGGAGAGAATCAGAAGAGTAAAAGTGAGAAAACTCGTGGGTTGAGATAAAGACAGTTTCCGGCAGGCAGGTGTTCAGCCATCTCCAGGAAAGCAGGGCTCCATCATGCGTAATGGTTACTTGGGAAGACAAACGCCATCACTCCAAATGTCCCCCTCTTCCTTCTTCTTCCCCCAGCTTTATATGCTGAGCATGACGTCACATGGTATGGAATGTCCCTTTGGCCAGTTTGGCTGTGCCCCCTCCCAGCTTCTTGTGCACCTCCAGCCTTCTCAGTCGGTAGAGCATGGGAAGCTGAAAAGTCCTTGACTAGTGTACCTAGCAACAACTAAAACATCGGTGCGTTATCAACATTGTTCTCTCCTAAAGCCAAAACACAGCACTGTACCAGCTACTAGGAAGGAAATTAACTCTATCCCTGCCGAAACCAGGACAGCTATATAAAGTGAGATCTTCAGCAGAGAGAGGAGGCACTAAAGAATGAATTATACAAAAATATCTCTCTTCTACCAAGAATCATATAAGTAAGTAGCTTAGAGGAAGCCAAGTGTGGGTAACCAAGATTGATCCATATTCACTGATCAGACCCAGCAGGGCAGTCTCAGGGCCAGAAAAAGGACAGGACAAGAAGATCAGAGGCAGACAGGTTCCTTGCAAGAATTCTTGCTGTGCTTTGCTCCTGCTCACAGGCAGTTATACAACCATACGTGTTCTGAGAGCTGGTCTAGCTACAGTGATTATCACTGCCAACAGCATACCTGATATTTCTTGTAATGCAAAAATGAGCACGGGGTTGAAAACTTTCTTGTTTTCAAGAACAAGCAAACTGCAAATCAGATTGGACAACTCCTGCCTAATCACAAGAAATACGTCTGGCAAGAAATACATCTCAGCTTATTTCAAGATCAGCTAACAGAGGCCAAGGCAACACAGACTACACCTGGGTAATTTTTTTCATGAGGAACGTGCTAGTTAGGTGGCAACTGGAAGAAGTCAAGTCTGCCTCCAGCAGATGCCGGTCAATATTGATGACCCCTCATGAAGTGACAAACTGACTCCTGATTTTGCAATTGCTATAGTTGAGTACCTACCTGAACTCACTACTGTAGGCTTATTAAAATCTTTACGTTAATTTCAAGCTGGCAGATAGGCTGTCTCTAAGAAAATAACTGTCATCTGTTTTAAAATTTCTATCTATAACATTTGATAGACTGAGAGCAATAGTGAGCATCTTAGATCATTTCCCCATCTTTAGATATCTGTATTCTTGTGGCAGTTATATTCAGTTATTTTTCAGCTGCTTCATGTGCTTAGTTTATATACTATATTACACATGCTAAATAAAGATGTACATATTCTCCTCTCAAGAGAAATAATATACAATCATTATTAGGAAGTTTCTGAAATGGGGGGGTGTCAATTTGAGAACATTTGTACTAAAACTGGAAGTACAATGAATTCATCAATTCAGATAGACTCTCAAATTTAATTGAGTATGTATCTTCCAAACACAATAAATTAAGACCTCTTATTTCTCATCATCTGAGAAGAAATAAAACAATTATGTCTTTCCAACAGAGCAAAAACCCCACAGTACCCAACATTATCAAAAATATACAAAATTATCCAACAGAGCAACCCCACAGTACCCAACATTATCAAAAATAATGTATTTTTTAAAAAAAAAAAAAATAGGAGGGGGGGGGGGGGGGGGGGGGGGCTAAAGCTGGCTTCCAACTGTGAGAGCCCTTGGCTCTGACAGACTACCACAATACACCCAAAGTTTTCTTCCCTCAAAAGTGAAAGTTGTGTCATAAAATGTGAGATGGTGTAAGAGTCAAATTAAAATACTCTGCACTTCTCCAGCCTCTTGGTCTGAACCTTAACAGACTGTGCAACATTTTGTACTAGCATGGACAGAGAGGTTGGAAAAGAACCATGCAATGTGGCTTTGAAGGAAAAATGAAATGAAGAAAACCAAAAAGGAGTATTACCTTTAGCTATTGCCTTCTGTGTTATTTTCTTTTTAAAAATAGGCTTTCCTCTTCCTTTTTCTTTCTCCTTTATTTTTTCAAAGAGAGGCAGAAAGTATGAAGAAATCCGATGGGTAGGAAACTAAAAATATCATAAGGACCTGGGAAAGTTGACTGTGGAGAATGTGTGAAATAAAGAAACAGAAACACTGCTCACAGGACAAAATGTTCTCGCACTTCAGTGCTAAGCAAGGGAATGGCAAAAGTTGGGAAGTTGAGTAATAGCTCTTTGCCACTGTTACTTTAATGCCTGTCTCTGCCTACTGAATTTGGGAAATGAACTTAAAACTCATTGTAGAAGAAAAACAGCCCTAAGACACAGAAGAGACCAGACCTAGAGTTTTCCCTTGATCTCATTCCCAGCTTCACACATTTCCAGTGCAATATGGCTGTGCTGGCAGGTCAAATAATCCAAAGCACTGTGGCCAAAATGTCTTCGAACAGCACTGGCAGAACATTTTATCTGAAAAAGGGCTGATTGAGTAATTCAGAACCATACGAAAGCGTGCAAGTTTCCACCAAGCTTGTATCCAGAAATGTTTTCTTGGCTCTGTCATACAACTTCTGGTCAAAATTAGGAAGAGATCCCTTTTACGTAGCTGTATACCAGAGCAAGTACCTGGGATGTGGAGCACCAATAGTCACATCTTTGGCCTGAAGGAAGCAGAGCTGAGCTCCAGACGGAAAGCAAACTGTACAAAATCTGTCCATATAAAAGACGCCTCAAAAGGAAATGTGGTTTCGTAGATGATTCAGGAAAGTCACTTATTTAATAAGAGGAGGCAGAGACCTAAAAGTGAGTATTTAGCCTTGTTGCATACAGCCACAACTGATACCGTATTGACACAACTGTTCAGGCAGAATAACCATCAGTAATGACTGTACCATGGTGGTATTATGAGAAATATTTCTTTACTATGAGAAAGTTGAGTGTATAGCAGGAACATTTGGTGTTCTAATAGAGCAGGAACACAGTTTGAAGACACAAGTTTCAGGCTCTGTGAATTTAGTGAAATTTAGGGATACTGTCGGTTAGTTACTAGCATCTGAGCATGCAAACTGAAAAGGCTATGGCAACAACACAAATGATCACCTCCCAAAACTCAGCTGAAGGGAGCCCAGGAGGCAAACTGGGAGGACTCTAAGGCAAAGCTTGAGATTTTTCAGGTTAGTGAAACAAGATATCAAAGAGTGAAAATTATTGAGAAAAGGTGGCTTCAAGGGAAGACACACTCCACTTCTCATTGAAAAAGATCCAGGTAAAATATCACTAAGGAGAAATATTTCTATATATTACTGTTGAGCCCATAGAAGTAACAGTGAATCATAGGTCCCATTCCTCTCTAGAAAAATAGAATAAGCTGCAGAAGCTTTTCCTCATTATGCTACAAATTTCAGATGTTAATGGCTAAGTTTTTATCATACCCTTGATGGGTAACACTGTATTTGCTCTTTTCTGATTCAGATGACATCAGAGAGAATGAAGTTAAAGGAAAATTTTACTTCTCTCTTTCAAAATGCAAAGCACATTTATAATATTAGGGTATTTAGCCCTTAATTACAGAAGATACCTCTGTAAAAAATCTTGAATTCATTCCTGCAGGTAGAAAGCAGAATCACATTTAACAATCACCAATCAGTGTACCAGTAGTACACGAAGGGTTAAATTTAACATTTGATCTTTTGACAAACACAATAGGTGTTAGTACCTTTGTCAGAAGATAACTTCAAAAAGCTGTTCAAGTTCTCAGTTTAGAGTTCCTGTTCTTTTCCTCTACAAGGATGTATAGTATCACTGTAACAGATCACCAGGGCTGCTTTTCTCTGATGTATTGTTGCAATATATCATAAGAACTGTGTCTGGCAGGAACATGAATTTCAGACATGGGCCTATTTTATATGTTTTATTTGAGGACACTCTTAAGTAAAATCAATGTGGAGTTCAAGAGCTGGCACTAGAGCTTGAGAAATTCAGCAGAGCCTTAAAATGCTAGAGGCGTCACAAAAGTTTAAGATACTATGAACACAGGATGAGATGGGCTACCCACAGCTGTTCATTTGGTGAATGAAGTACTTAAAGATTTAGCTGGATAAATTCTGCTAACTTCTAGCCCATCTGTGGGATCACTCTGGGGGCTGAAATATTCCTCTGTTAGTCAGAGTCTTGCTGATTCCCCCCAAAAAATAATTTTAAATGAAGTGCTGAATTGCTGGAGGCAAAGCAATTAAGTGGGTTTTTACACTTCAGAAAGGCACAATCATACACAGCCTATGGAAACCTTAAAAACCTACCTAATTAACAAAGAAATGATATGAAGAAAAGCATGTTTTATAATATAGCAGCAGATAATAGCTATTGGTGCCCTCTGGGCCACACCACAGAAAGCCCCTGTTATGGAAGGATTTGAAATGGACTAATAGACCTGGTATCATAGAATCATAGAATCATAGAATCATTGAGGTTGGAAAAGACCTCTAAGATCATCGAGTCCAACCGTCAACCCAACACCACCATGCCACCTAAACCATGTCCCTAAGCGCCTCATCTACACGTCTTTTAAATACCTCCAGGGATGGGGACTCCACCACTTCCCTGGGCAGCCTGTTCCAATGTTTCACCACTCTTTCAGTAAAGAAATTTTTCCTTACATCCAATCTAAACCTCCCCTGCCGCAACTTGAGGCCATTTCCTCTCGTCCTATCACTTGTTACTTCGGAGAAAAGACCGACACCCCATGTTCAATCCCAGCCCTAAAGGTGAAATGATAATGACCCAGAAGTGTATATAAACCCACAGGTGTGTGGCTGATATGACAATAAACATGTCAGGCTTAAACTGAAGGCTGCTACCCAAGCTGTGGTGATCAGCAAATAGGACAATCAAAGTGACAGTACATTTTACTTCACACAATTAGTTACCAGTGTACGTTTGTTTAGAAAGCAATGTCATATAAGCATTTTCATCAACAAATAAGCCCAGCAGGGGTTTCTCTGCCCATGCTCTTGAAATGGGTTTTCTGTCAATTAGGATGGGTTTCACAAATAAGGATGACCAGAACACCAGGATGCGAATGTTTCTGCTATCCAGCCAATTTGGCGTGGTGTTTGCCACTCCATTTGTGCAGGGAACAGAGCTGAACACATTTTATCAGTAACAGCATTCAGGGGCTAAAGTAAACCCTTCTGTGTCGTGATTCTGTCTGCATGGATTTGCAAGGGATTCATAAACTTTAAGGCCAGGAGAACCATTAGATCATCACATTCAATCTCCAGTATACCACAGGCTGTTACATCCAGTTAAGCTCAATAAAGCATAACCGTCTTTCTCCTAAAGCACCAGTCTTCATTTGAGGTATCAAGAGATAGACAATCTACTGTTTTCCTTGCTGTTTCTTTATAATCTGAAGGTTAATCATCTTCACACTTAAAACTATTCGCAAAAGTTGTCATTTTAATTCCCCTAGATCAGCTTCCAGGCATGACTCTTGCCTACTTGTCTTAGCGAGATTAAAGGTTCTTTTTGTATCCACTATTTTCTCCACATGAAAATACTTACAAACTGCAATCAAATCATCTTCTATCTTCCTGAGATGTTAAACAGATTTGAGTTCTTTAAGTCTTTCACAGCAGTATATTTTTTCAGCTCCTAAAATCTCTTCTGTACCAATAAAGTGTTTCAGCAGCTTATAAGATATGTTGATATTAGAAATGTATAACGTATTGCTTCATCTGTCTCAGCAATTCTGGATAATCATGTAAAAATAATCTCTTAAATCCATATACTGTACTGCTTCTTATAGCCCCAAAGATAACCCATTTCTTCTATTTGTGTATATGTATTTATTTATTTATTTTGCAGGGAGCCATGTCACATAAGGATCTCATGTTGAGTTGCCTCTTGATTCTGAGCCCTAAAATTACTCATTCAAATAAAATCTAAACATTTCTGTTTTCCTTTAGAGTAAATCAAATAAAAGCAACCTTCTGCAGAGCATTTTAAAATTCAGATTTCCACATTTAAAGAAAAAGACTTTGACAAAACTGTAGCAAGAGAGAGCCTGGATCTTCACCCTTTGCACACATCAGTCTGTACTGTACAGCACTTTTTCATAAGGTTGCAGGTGACAGCCAAATTTCATACAGGTTTGCTCAAGGCTCAGCCCAAACTGGTGCCCTCTTCTCTATTTCACAGTTTTCAGGCTTCGCCTCCCAGCACACTGAACGTGGGGGAAGCAATACTGTCTGACAGCAAAGCAGTACCTGCCAGGGAGCGTCCTGCGGAGAGCTCCAGGAGTCCATCTGTTTGCATGATCCTGTCCCTGACCAATTTCTTATTTTGGTTAATCTCTTATCACTTTCAGCTGCAGTTCCTCATTCACTCTGAAGTGTGTGTGTGTAGATATACACGTATATATAAATGTAAAAAATCTCAGATCTCTAAATCTCTGAACCTGTGACTTTTGCAAAGCTCTGGTGTCTGAAAAGGAAGAAGAGGATCTGAACTTGTAGCCTTGCATTGCCACTGTGGTCCTTCTGTGGTGAACCTTCTGAAAAGGAAGGTGATGAGGATAATCAGGAGAAAATAGCTGCACTCTTATTTGAACAGCCAAGACTGTTCAGGTGCAGCAGTTATCATTAGGTCTTTTCTCAGCCAGTAGTCAGTTCGTGCTCTGTGCAGTGCCTTCAGACATAGCCCCAGGAAACCGCATTTCACCTGCTGAATAGCCCTATTTTCACATAACATGATGGTGCAAGTACAGCTGCTGATTACCGTGAGACCTGAGAGTCTGTGTGGCGGTCCTATACTTCACACCGTGTGAGGTGTAGATGGAAAAAGAATGGCTCATGCTCCACGCATTATAGGTTTCAAACGAGTATCTTCGTGAGGAAAACAATGACAAGACACTCTCAACCAGTATGATTAAATCAGCATTTAAGCCCTGTATTTAAAAACCCATCTCCCTTTAAATCTCTACATGTTGCCTTCTATTAAAGGAAAACCAGAATATTGTGAAGAAGGTGCCCTCAGTCTCCCCTCTCTCCTGGGCTGGGTAGGGCAACAACGCAGCAGGAGAAACGCACCAGCGGGGAGCTCTCATTTAGCAGGAAAGAGATGGCTGGTACTATTGTTTCAGCATCGGGTTTCAAAGAGGTTGAATCTCTGAAGAACATCAGCAACAGTTCGGAGTTTTCATTTCTCTTCCTCTCAAACCCTGACAAACTGTCATCATAGAAAACTTAAATCTGGATCTAAGCCACTTGGTTTGAGGATTTGCAGAAAATGAAAACAAATTATCAGAACTATGATGTTCTGTAATGCTTAAAACATTCCTGATTCATACCAGCCTTGTATAAAAAAAAACCCCAAACCCAGCACTCTGCCTTTGTATAAAATTCTATTTCTCCTTTGCCATTTCCCCGGCCTGCCAAAATCATGTTAGTAATCTACACTGAATTTGTAGAATTCAACAGCTGGTCCAGGACTCAACAGACTGTCACCAAAGCAACAGTGTATTGCTGTTAAAAGCAACCATTCCATACAAGTTACCTGGTTTTACCCTTCTGACTTTTCAAACACATATTGAATGCACCAAATCAATTATATGAATTCATCCTACCACACTGAATAGAGCATGTTTCTACGCTAAGCCCTCAGGAGAATCAGTCAATGCTATTAGACTCTCAGTAAGCCCAGCGGGAAAAAATGAACCCCCCGACTGGAGCCAGATACAGCCTCCAGGGACACAGGTGTCTTCTTGCTGATCTCCAAAAAGGTGTCTCTTTCCCTTATATAGTGCTTTGAAAATAGAGTATAATGTGTACCATGCCCCAAAATAAAGCACTGTCAGAGATAATGAGAAACTTGATTTTCATACATAAGGACAGCAAAATCAACGCAGGCACTTGAGGAGGTTGTGTGGTAGAGGCAGAGTGAGAGTGGGAAGAAGATGACTGAAAGGTAGGAAGGTGACAGTTTGCCTCTGTGGCCATCTAGTTGTCATCAGGAGCCATACAGAAAGGAGGAAAAAACCTGAAATATTCACTCAGCAGTCTCCGGCAACCACCTCATACAATACTTTTAATGCTTTTTAAAACAAAACCACTAATAAATGATTAGTTAACACCTGTAGGCAATATTTGGGACCAAGACTTCAAAATGCCTATGATTTCCTGATGTTCTGCACTCACTGCTATCTTGAAATGTTTTCCTTCTACATCCTGGCATTAGGATAAGAGATGGTGGAAGGGGATATAACTCCCCCCATCCTTTTCACAGTTAGATTTTGGGGACTATGGAAAAGTTTATTGTGTTCTGTTCTAAGCTTGATGGAATAACACAGGATAAGAAAATGAACTTGGGTAATTTAAATTACGTATCAGAGAAGAATCTGGTTCCTTCTGATAGCAACCAACAGAAAAATAGAAAAGAAGAAAAATAGAGAAGTATTACTGTCATCACGGGCCCAAACCTTGTGAGCCATTATTTACAGCTGAGGAGCTATACCCAGTAAAGGGCTTAAAACTATGAGCTATGAGCCCATAGTTAGGTGCTTCGGCTTACAATACAATGCTTCAAGAGAGCTGGGAGCCAAAAGGGTGAAACAAAAACAAATTAGGGATCCAGAAGCTGATTCTGAGTCTGATAACTAGGGATCCTGAATTTATTAACTGGAAGAGTTAAGGATGGGCCAATGTTCAAACCAAATTTCTCTTTCCTTTCCCTTGAGCTTAACATGCTGCTCTGCAAGCCGGGACAGCATGCCAGGAGCAAAACTCCCTCTATGCAGTCCCTGTTTCTGATTTTCCTTTAGCACCTATCGCTGCCAAGTGAAGAAACAGCGCACTTGGCTAAATGGATCTTTGGTGTAACCCCCATGGTCTTTCTTACACGCTCACAAATGAGCGCGCTATTTCCTGTGTAACTAATATTCTATGTGTTTACTTAAAAATACATAAAACACATGGTTAATTTTGTTAATTACCCCCTATTGTCAACAGAATTACTTGAGGCAAGCACCAATATTACTGCCATTTCTCTCCGCTCCTTTCCTTCACACAGTGGAGAATATTTCCTCAAAATTCTTGCTAGAAAAATGCGTAGTGTGTTTCCTTGGTAGGTTATGATAAAAATCCTGAGTCAGTTCTTTAAAAATATCTCCTTCTTCAGATGTTATTTTATAAATTTCAGGACATACTTTATATCACAGAATAAATAAAGAGAATGAAAAGAGAGAAACCATTCTATCTGTTCCTTGTCTTCCAGCCATCAGTGTACTCAGCCATAGAGGGGAAAGTAGAAGAAAAAATAAATCAAGGGAAAAGGTGAGAGATGCGGTGACGAAGAGTGTACACTTTTCTTTCACCTATGAGTAGTTTGTCAAGGAAATACAATGAAATATATGTTGTGAATACACGAAAAGGAACTTTGTGTGATCTTATGCAGAAAAAAAAGCAAGCACAAATTACAGAAAATAACATCCAAACCATTACCAAACAGATACTAAGCCACTAAGTAGCCAAAACACATAATATAAATAGATGTTTTTTCCTAAATATCATGTGAATACAAAAATATAAAAAAATTATTCAGGCACATCAAATGCCTGAGGCTTTTTCCATCTTTTATGTTATAAGGCTGTAGGCTATTTCACCTTATATAAAACGTAACATTCAGACGAACACACATGAACTGAAAGGTTCCTTTTGCCCCCCTTCTTCCCTTCTGTTTCTGGAGGATGCCTTAACCACTACATCATTTCACAACAGATCTCCAGGAATACTAATTCAACCCCTCCTGACTAGAACAGGTTCAAAGGAGTATTTGAGGCATCCCTAGTTCTGGCAGACCAACGGTTCGCCCATTTTTGTGAAAAGCAAGAGACGGGACCTCTGATAGCATCTTTTGGATATGTTTCTGCAACCCATAAAAGTTGTGGATAAAAGAAAGAGGTAGAACCACTGCTACATGTATTTTGTAAAATTAATGTAGTTTTTTGTATGTTATCTGGTTCTAAATGACAGGTGGAAGGCATCTTTTCAGTCTGTGCTAGATATTCAACTCTCGTCCAGGTACTGCATACTGCATAGCTGAGGTGGGTCTCCATATGGGGAACATGTTCCCCAAACATTTGGGGGTGGGGGTGGATTCCCCTTGGTGGCAAAGCACACGAAGAGTAGGAGTCAATGTCCTTCAGCAGGCTGAATCCCTGGGCTCAGATTATAAAAAGCATTTATGTGCCACAGTTCTTAAATTCAAAAATTGTGTAAATAATTCTTGCTGGATTTTAAAACATGCTACAAATCTCAGTGGAAACTTTAGGTATTAAGCATTCATTTAGAATAAAAATCAAATAAGAACAGAGTTGTTTTTTTCAGCTCTGAAATACAGATTTAGAAGGATAATTTTTCCTGAAATGTTTTTAAAAAGTGGGTTTAGTTTTTTAGCTGTAATGTCTCTCTTTTCAAAAAGAATATATTAATTTGATCTGGCCTGTAGAAGTTCTCAGTGCTATAAAACTGATGCATGGATGCATGTTTGTGTGAATGATGATGCTTACCTGATCACACACAAAAGACACACAGAACTTTCTAAATTACCTCCATAGTGAAAAGCAAGGTTCTTTCAGCCTTCTGGACAGTAGACATTATAAAAAATTTAAATCAGAGATGCCCTAATAAATACCCTTTCCCCTAAGAATTATATCATATTTTGGATTCTGTGTTAGTGACGTCCGCGGGGCTTTATTTGTAGGGGTGGGTGGGGGTCCACATGATACATTCAAACTTAACAGTGAAACTTGCAGTCATATTTTTGGTGGTTGATTTACACTTCTCTGTCATTAACATACTAGAAGCACTCGGCTGTTTGTGGGTGGTAAGACCTTTGGCTCCGAAATTGCAGTGGGATATCACTCTGAAGGTTCTCTGTCCATAAACCAATTTTAATTGCAATAATATAGCCCAGAAAATTCTGCTTTCATATTCTAACTATACATGAAGATGAACTTCAACAGCAAGATGTGATCCACAGACTTCATCTGAAACTGTCTGTTATGTCTAAGATTTATTTCCTACTCTGCTTTTTAGTGCACTCCATGCATATGCACCTGGCAAATACTGGGAAAGCTTTCCTTTCCTCTTAAACAAGATGCATTATCTCTAATAGTGTATCTCTATCTCTTTACCTTCTCTTGGTCTATAAATAAGTCTAACTACAAATGCCAGACAGTTCAGCCACTGTATCTTGTTACTGAGATGTACAGAGGAAAAAATGTAGAAATCAATTTAATTTATAACTATTTTATTAATGCAAACACAAAACAGAGTGTGCCTTTTCAATATCACTAAGATAGCACACGGTAAGCAGGTGTCTTTGCTTCAGGCCCATTTAGTCCATGTTCTCAAGGAGGAGGAGAAACCTGAAACACTGCAGAGATTTTTACAGCCAAGTTCATTCCCTTGCACCCCCAGACCAAATGCTCCCAGTCTCATCCTAGCTGGTCCCAGGGGAAAGTCCTTGCTTCTTCAGGCTTCTAGGCCAAGATCTTTCCTTGAAGAAAAGTGTAAGAAAGTCTCTCTCTAAAGCCATATGGGCTTTAACACTTGCAGGCAAAAACTAAGCACCTCACAAATAGACTCAACCCTCCTCCTCCAGCCCAGGAAGCCCTACTACCCAGGTAGAACTGATGTGCTTTGCCCTTTCCCTGTTCTCTGAGCAGCTCTGGCTGCCGGAGCTGCTCCAGCCCAAGCGTTGGATGGACCAGGAAGCACGTGAGGGAAGTTATTCAGGAGAGCACCAGCACAAGCTGCAGCTGGAAGGGGCAGCCTTCCCATGGTACCAACCCTTACAGAGAAGCAAAACTCTTTTGTGTTTTACTGTTAAAAGGGGGTCATGCTCAGTATACACAAAGAATGCCTGTTTTTATTGCTGCCCAAGAAAATGAGTATGTCAGTGAGCTTAAAGCTGATAAAGAAAAGATTTTCATCAGCACCGTTCAGAGACTGTCCAGCTTCTGCATCTCCAACTCGGCCATAGCATAAATACATTGTTTTTCTTTTATCCACAGGACTCCCAGGTCTTCACTTTTGCTACTGGACTATGTAGGTAAGCATTGACCTCCTTGCAGTCACATGGATCTATATGTGAAGATTTAATTTAGCAAGAGCTCTGGTTTTCTTTTTTACTTATTTTCACTGATGAGCAAAACTCATCAGATTCAGTTTTACTTTATCCCTTGATTTTTTTGAAGCTTTTCAGAGTCATACGTGAACTGAAAAAAGCTAAAGCATTAAACACCTCCCAGACAGAAGATTAAATAGGCTCTAACTTTGGTGGGAATGCGACAGTAGCACACTCCTGGCACTAAAGAGAGTTTATATTACAATGGCACTAGAAGAAAATAGGTCGTTGCTAATAATATTTTAATAAGAAGCTGTTATTTTAAGACAGTCACATGATTCTGGGTGAGACTCTTACCTTTTCATCCCAAGTCTCCTAATTGCATGCTTTGCTACAACACCCATAGTGCTATCTCTAAAATCTCCAAGTCAAGGTTGGTCTTCTGCAGAGGTACAAACTGTGTGTGAATGGCATCTGTATCTCTGGCAGCACTTCAAATCACACCCATGCCCAGGGAGAAATGATGATTCCTACACACTGGCAACGCAGGGATATCATGCCAGGGCATCACTTCAGCACACAGGTCTGCTGCTCCTGCATAAGCAGGGACCATCATTACAGCCTTGGGCCCTTGAACTACCAAGGGGAAAGGAGAATATCAAATACACTGTGCGTGTTTTACTAGTAATACAGCTTTTTGCATACAAAGTATATTTCTACATATAGAGTAGTGAGTCTGTATGTGTTTATTTATGATATATTAATTGATACAATAATATATACACACGTCTATATATGCTATGCACACACACATACACAGAGAGGCTCTCTACGTTATAGCATACTGTGCTAATACACTGTAAGCACCAGAAAACTGCAGTTTTATACACACCAGTATCAAACTGTAGTAAAGAGCTAAGACAGCTCAACCAAAAATCCCACTTGGGAAAACCTCAAAGCATCTTCTCATGGCTGAGAGATGAGGCTGCTTGCTGAAGGTTCTCGTCCCTCCCCATGCTGGAGAAATGAAGATGTTAAAAAGCACTGATGGTTGTGCTACTGATCCAGGTTGATTTCACCAGCATTTCTTCTGCTGAACTTTGAGTTTACCATCCAGCAGAAGATAGAGCACCAAATATCTTCAGGTTTTATGTGAGCTTCACACTTATACTTGCATTTTGATGAGAACATTCACTTCTGGAGTCCCAACTTAAGTTTCTTTCTCAGTCACATATCTTTCTGTCAAACCACTTTTATTATCATATCATGGCTCTTTGCTTTAGGTATAATCAATCATTCTTGCCTGCAGTTTCATTTCAGATTTGCCAATAACATGACAGGCATTTCACTTTTAGACATTGCCTATTTTTTTAATGGAGATTAATTTTTAAAATAAGATGCAGTTTTAGTGTCAAGATAATTAAATTTTTGTAAGAGACACTATCTTTCTTTTTGCTGCATCAGCTGTCCTGAACTCATACCTTTAGCAATCTGCCACTATGCTACCCAAATAAAATCAATAGGTTCAGAAGTCCAGCATGGAGAATTTTTTTCCATTAATAAAATAACTTTATTAACTCTGAGAACCACAAATTGCTGAAACACATTTTTTTAAAATTGCCCTATCTGCATAAGAATCAACAGCAGTGTTTGTAAAGTGACTGTATCGCCAAAAGACATATTTGATAAATCTCTGCCATATATTTTGCAATATTAACAATAGGTTCTGAAGTCCAGCATGGAGAATTTTTTTCCATTAATAAAATAACTTTATTAACTCTGAGAACCACAAATTGCTGAAACACATTTTTTTAAAATTGCCCTATCTGCATAAGAATCAACAGCAGTGTTTGTAAAGTGACTGTATCGCCAAAAGACATATTTGATAAATCTCTGCCATATATTTTGCAATATTAAAGGGTTTCTTGTTGCTTGTTTCTGTCAACTTTGATTAGTGGAGCTAAACTTGGTGGAGTCAACTTAATGGAGTCAAATGACATATGACTTCCCCTGAACAGTCTAGGTTTTGTTCAAGTTGTTGAGGCTTTGTGATGTCTTTCAGATACCTGTTGGTGTCAGCTGGTATTTGAGATTTAAATAAAAAGAGGGGGAAAAGAGAGGTTGACTATCTCACTATTTAACCTTTTTCCCCCCCTAATTTTCTGCTGGATATTGTAATTTTTCTGCTGCATATTGTAATTTTTCTGCTGCATCAGAATTTTTGAAAAGAAATACAAAAACTGTTCCGTTTCTAACTGTTC
The DNA here is from genome assembly GCF_000699145.1 of Aptenodytes forsteri. Lineage (NCBI taxonomy): Eukaryota > Metazoa > Chordata > Aves > Sphenisciformes > Spheniscidae > Aptenodytes > Aptenodytes forsteri. The sequence continues at coordinate 1,025,626 of NW_008794520.1, forward strand.
CTTGGCTCAAGTACAAAAATACAGAAGAGTCCAGAAATTACAAAGGATTTTGTTTGTTTGTTTGTTTCCATCCCTCTGGCACAGACAAGGAATCAAATTCCCCCACTGGTAAGAAAGCAATTTTACAATGATAAGACTGGGTATGCTCACTGGGCTAACTTTTAGCACGGTGCTGTTTCTATTTTTAGTGGCTTTCATTCCAGAAGGACCTGAAGCAATGTACATAACGCAGCTGCTATTTGTTGCTGTTATGCTGTTCACTAGCTCTCTTTTAGAAAGACTACTATTGATTTCAACAAACTTTGGTTCCAACAGTTAGAATTAGGCAATTTTCCTACTTTGGAAATGAGAAGAAAAAAAAAGAATTGGTCCCTGGTTGCTCTCACATGGTTGCCTTTGCTGCCTTCAGTATCAACCAAGTAGCTGCAAGCTTCCAGTGCAAAATCTAACATTAGCTGAAAGGTTCCTACCAACATCCGTGTGCCTTAGGTCAGACTTTCAGTGGTTCAAATTCAACATATTTTATTCCAGTGACTTTGACTTGCACCTGGTTTCAATTTAGGGAAAGAGCTTTACCCTTATGATTTGTCTTCATCAGCGCTTCTACCCCATGGTAAGTAGAAGAGATGCTTTTGGGATGGTAATGAGCGATCACAGCCTTTGCCTTCAATGCTTGAGCACTGCTGTTGCTTTTAGAACAAGGGCAGGTGATTAATCTTTCTTCCCCCAGAAGGACCCTCTGAAGCCTACCCGTTCTCTCAAGCTCATCTACTAGTCAACCTGGTTCTGATCTGTTAATTTTAGAGTGCAAGGTCTGACTCAAGTTTGCTTTTTAAACAAGGAGAATAAAGCTCCATATCATAGCAGACCATGATGTTAAAATCAAAAGAAGCCAGATAAAACTTTCATCGAAATTTCAGGTTCTCTTTGAAATAAAGATTTTTTTTCCAGTGTATTCTTCTTCTTTTTCATCTTTGTTATATTTTTCTTTTTTTTCGCTTCCTGTTTCTGTGGGACTAGAGGGTTATCTTGAATAGTTAATATCCTGATCCAACTTAAAAAAGCATTGCAGATGGGGATATAATTGAACTTATATAAGAGGAAACAAAACCCCTGAGTCTAATAAAGTCCTGCTGTATTTCCTACCTTAACTGACAGAAAAAAAAAAGAAAAATAAAAAAAAAAAAATTTTGAAAAGACTGCAAAAGTGTCAACTAAATGTCCATCTGAACCAAAGCTCTAAAACTTGAGAGGAGAATTCAGGATAGCCCTTGTCAGTGGTAAGACATGACTTTCCAGAGGGTTCTGGACCTGATGGTATATACTTGATTGGCATGGTGACATATGAATAAAATAGCAAACTTTCTGTTTTATTAAAAAAAAAAATATTTTGAAAAGACTGCAAAAGTGTCAACTAAATGTCCATCTGAACCAAAGCTCTAAAACTTGAGAGGAGAATTCAGGATAGCCCTTGTCAGTGGTAAGACATGACTTTCCAGAGGGTTCTGGACCTGATGGTATATACTTGATTGGCATGGTGACATATGAATAAAATAGCAAACTTTCTGTTTTATTGATACTTTAAAAATTCTCCTGTTTTTGAAAGGGCAAGCTCTCTGGGCAAAGACAATGGTATAATGCTGAACCGCTCTGAGAGACTTCCTTGTAAATTGGGGAAATAATTAGAGTTATGAAATGAAGTGTGGAAAGAAACATAAAGTAAAAAGATTAAGACTGAGATGCACTAGTTTATAGAATAGCTTATGGGGCTAGGACTTAAAGATTTTAAACCGATCTCAAATACAAAAAACCCCAAGACCTGCAGTCACTTACTTTTCATGATCTTTGATTCTCACAAGAATAATATGAATGTCAAATCTGTTGCACACAGTCAGGTGCTCAAACCATGGGAGGATTCAGACAAACCAACTTGTCTCTTCAATAGGAAAAGAGAAAACAACAGTCAGAAAGCAGATGCATCAAGCTGACAGGCCAACAGCTTAAAGCCTTGTGTTCCGGCATGCTTAGCCTCTGTTAAGCCTTGCCCTAGTCAGTGTTTGATTTAGTGTTCTTGTATTTATTAGCATCTATGCAAATCAAAATTGTAACCTATGCTTAATGGGTTGTTAGTAAAATCAGCCTTTAGATCCAGCTGAATCCCCTCTGTCCACCCCTATTCTTAACCTTCCGTGTCAAAGAGTTGTTACTACATATGTGCCTTCAAAAAGGAGATCCGGTCTATACCTCTGAGTATATTAAATATGCAACATCTAATATGAATTATCTTTCACAGATGAGAAGTACCATCTTTTCAAAATTTAAAAAGACTGTGAAATTAAACTGATGTGTAGAACTGCATCTTCTAGTTGTCAGTTTGCACAAAAAAACATGTTTTATTGAGCATTTTGTGAATCTGCAGTGAAAGACAGAAAAAATACAGATTATTCCAGTAGTTAATAAAAATTTTTAAAAGATATAATACCACAGGCAAACTGTATTACATAGCAATACATTGTTCACATGTGTTTTCACAGGTATTCAGCCAGAATATTGCCATAGAATAGGGTAGTACTCCATTAAACAAGAATTAGGGATGATCAAGAAAGAAGATATTCCTCATTGTTGCCCCAAGAGAACGCACAAAATAAATGAAAGTTTTTCCTAGAAAACTGATGCAGAAGATTCAGCTGTCAGAAAGATGAATAACCTGTTTTAGTAGTTAGTATAATGAGATTTTAACCATTGACCATAACCTGTTACAGGGATATGAAGAAATGTTTCATGACCTAAACATGGTTTTTGTTTCATGGAATAAGAAGAGTAGATGTGCTGTGGACCCACCTCTAATATATTTTTACAGGACTATCTGAGATTGCAGAAGACTAAACTTGATGGTAGAGGGGGTCTTTTCCAGCCTTGCACTTGGTAGTTATTTCTATGGATAACTTCCATTTTCAACTTTTTTTTTTTCCTATTATCATTCAGAAGGTGTCCAAAGTTTATATAATCTTTTTATCATCCATTTTTAGATTCACAGACATATTCAAAGAAAACTGTTCATGGTGAAACAGGCAACAGGCATCTCGACGGCAAGCCTAGGATGCGTTTTAGACAATCTATCATACATGCTGTAGCTGCAAGAGCTGTGATAAATTTTCCTGTAAAAACACTTTATGCAAGAATTACAGGCAGTAATTTTCAGATTAGATGTTTTGACAGAGAATGCCTGAAAATACATATTTTCAAACAGCAGGCCATTAAGGCTTCTGAAAATCCACAAATGTTTCTGCGACTCGCACGATAAAGTGCTTGGTATTAAAAAGACTTAGGCTCTCCAATATCTTCCTAAATTATTTTGCACAGTTCCCTGATAATACATTGGACTTCAGGCAACCTATTCATTATAACTGATACCAAACCCAGCACCATACCAGTAATAACGGTGGAAAACTAGAGTCAGATAGTCAGTCAGTTCTCCAGTGACTTTGCCAGTTGGATTTATTCATCATGACCCAAACTGTACTCCTGCAGTCTATAGCTGATGCTGCAATGCTTTCTGTCCAGCTGTAGCCCCAAAATACACCTCTGATGCCCTCTATTTCTGGTGAAATACATAAACCACAATCACTAGGGTACTAAATCAACATTTCCACCCAGTCTGGGTCCTTGGACTAGGTTACTGCAAGCCAAAGCAAAGGAATGCAAATGCTATTTTCCAACTAATCATTGCCCTGCCTGATGATTTTAGGAGCTGCAGGTAACTAGATGTTTGACTGGGCCTTCGTAAGAAAATCTTCTGTCCACAAATCACTGGTTTCCATAGTTACCCTCCATCTCTGAGCAATTCTGATTATTGGATTTATTTTTTAACTGGAAGGTACAACTACCACTCCCTTAAGTAGAGGCAATCCTGGCTTGATGTCTGAGATCTGAAATCTGATCACTGCCTTGAAAATCTCAAGCCAAAAAAACAGTTTCCAGTCTAAAAGTAACAGTAAACTGAAAACGTCCAGCTGCCAAAGAGGAACAGGAATTGTCCAGCCACCTTCTCGTGGGAGAGTCTCCGCAGCATCCGCAGAGACACAGACAACAACAGTTGCACCACCCAAGTGCAACATCAAATCGACCCTGCACCGGTTGCCTATTCAAGCACCACTTCAATCTTTCACTTACCCTTGATTTTCTACCAACCTTCCCATCCAAAAAGGAGAAGGTGGCCAGACCTTGGCTGCATTTCACAGTGTGAGTTCACTGTTGCTGATGGCTTGCAGAGGAGTTGCACTGATCACCAGGCTGGAAAAGGCACGTTAGCAAGGGCTAAGTAAATTCCACCACCTTTGCCACTGACTCATATAATATCAGTACAGCTCAAATTTGAAACAAAGTTTAAATCAAACATTGAACGACACTGAGCAGATAAGACTCTAAGACAGATAACAGAGAAGCAGCATGCACACTGAAACGTTATGTTGCACTTGCGTGGTTATTTTTTTATGATATGGCACAAACCCAAAATGTCCAAGGGTTTTAGACCGTCATAAAGAAGACAACTAAGAAAAGAACCCATATCAGTAGAAGTCCTTCACTTTGTGTTAAAGATGCACATATGTCCCCAGCACATGGAAGCACTTTGGTAAGCCCTAAACGATGTATGAAATGAAAAATCCTGGAAGATAATTCTGTGCAAACAGTGGCATGCCACGCTATTTGCTGAACTAATGAACACAAATAGTGCAAAAAAGCCCCAAATTCTAAAAACAAAGGAAAAAAATTACTATTTTTTAATTGCTTGTGGTAGTGTTGCTCCCTAAACAGTCCCTGAGTGGAAATATTTGTTTGGTGGAGACTGAGCTTCTCTCTATACTCTGATGCAAACTATAGCAGAACAGTAAAATACGGTGTAAAATACCTTAAAAATGCATAAGATTTTACTATTTTTTTCCTACATATTTTTAAACCTGTCTGTAATATTGCGGAGTCTTTTACAGACAGATTGCTGATATCAAATCCATAGTCAAAAAAAAGTGAGAAAGCAGTTGCTTTTCAGCACGGGCAACACCTACTACAAAACCTAGAGCCCTTTCTGACACTGACAATTCTCCAGGAAAGGAACGCTATGAATAAGCCAAGCAATACAATTTTTTAGATAAAAATATGGGTTTAGGGCAATCAGCAGTGCCCTCACTGCCAAATTTGTCAGCATCGCTTGACAACACCAATCATGACTTGCTACTGATTCATCTTAGACCTGACAAAAGAAGAAAGAATTGCACTGACCTTCTTTTGGGGAGATCATGACCCAGAGGGTTCCAGACATTTTTTAGGATGCACAGGATGTATAGGATTTCTCTCGAGATCTGGCCTTTTTTCAAGGCACTCTGCAAGTTATGCAGAAAGCTGCTTACACATAACTGCGTGCATAGATTAGCTGGTCCTACAGAACCAGAAACAAGTCTGTATATTCTTGAGCACCATCTACTGGCGCCTTTTCCATTAATAGTTGCACAATTCTCGTAGAGCACCTGGGTACCAGGCTGAGCACTTGCCAATTCACCTTCTGTGAGACACCTCATTATAGATGTTGAAAATAATTCCCATTAATTGCCTTAACCTTGGGTCAAATCCACTGTTCTAGCCATTGGGGAAAAGGAAACAATCTTTGCAAGATCTTTCTTTTTAACTCTCTTTGAAAAGCTCTTCTTATTTCAGAAATCTGTCTCTTTCTCTTTAAGCTATTCAACACCGATTTTTCAATGCATTCTCTTTAATGTTGTACTAATTCATCTGAAGTTGTTTACATTACATTTGGCATTTCTATACATGTATCATTTGCTAAATATAAGTCTGATTCAAAGCTCTTTACAGTTGCAGCATCTTTCCACCTGTTTATGTGTTCTGGATCCCAGCACCTCATTACAGCAATTCTGAAGGGAAAATGTGAACCAGTAAACAAAAAAAAACATCACAAGGCATGTATTTACAAAATTCCAGTAAAAATTCTGGAGCCTTTGTTGTGTCAGCCAGTGGAGAATGGGTCTAGAAGAGTGACCCATTTTCGGTCGTTGTAGCTAAAATTTGGGCCAGGTACAATCCCAAATTCTTCTTTGACAAGATCTTTTCTTGAGCTATGATGTATCTTGACTACACCAGATAAAAATTTCAGCAAAAAATGAAGGGTTTGCTGAAATTGCTATACCCTTTTGTTTATATTATAGGATTCCTGTGTTTAAGACGCAGGCAGTTAGCAGCAATGGTATACCAATTTGGGAGCATCCAAGGTCAAGATCCTGCTAATGGGAACTGACACCTTGCTGTCCCTAGAGAATGCAAGAGTAGGCAACACAAAGTATCATTTTTCTAAATAACCTGTTGTAATATTGCACAAATCACCCCCCTGAAGTCACTAGCTATGCAAATTCTTTACGTTTGTGCTTAAAGATTAAGTTTGGATAGACCTATCCAAATGCTGGCTTGTATCTTGCAAGAAGATGGGGTAAGAAGTAGGAGAGCATTCTTTATATCCCTACACGATTCACATAAAGTATTATTAGTCAAATTGCTACTGAAAGGGAATATTAACATGTGCATATTCCAGAGTCTTTTACTATCAATTAAAAATCAATAATCCTTCAGCAATCCTTGTACAGCTAGAAATTATTAGTGTTCCAAGGTTATATACACATCTTATGATGTTAAAAAATGAACTAAAAATCATTCTTTATGAAAACAAGAGTGGCTTTAATACACTAATATCAAATATTAAAATGGTGTGACATATTAAATTATTATTAAAATATTTTTTAATCCAAAAGCAAATATGAAATGTGGATGCAAAAATGTGACTGTAAGAAGTATCCTTGTTATTTGGTTTATTCCTCTCTTAAGACATCAGACGTATTAAAAAAAAAGAAAATAAAAATGCGGGGTAATATACTGGCATTTTTGAAAACTATATTCCTTCAGAGATGTTAAATCTGAAAATGGGCATACTAGAACAGTAAATTACAGACTCTTGTCTTTATTATTGTCCACTGAAAGATGTGAAAAAAGCACTGTTTTGAAAGATAGTTTGGTTTTCTGGGGTTACTCTGAAGAACTCCTGCTGGAAAATTGGAGATATCTATATATACTGTCTCTGTGCATGTAAAAATGGATATTTACAGAACAAACTTGTTTGCAGTAGCAAGGAAGCCTTACACAGGAGAATATAAAGCTATTCAAGCATAATAAGGACTGTGTATGTAAAAACATAAGTATTTTTTAGTTCTGCTAGGTAATTTTATTTGCTAATCCAGATGCATCACAGCATTTTCTCTGTATGGCCTGGGCCCACAGGTGCACCTTCCCAGGTCAGAGAGGTGTACCAATATGCCACAGTTATTCATCTTTTTTGGCAGGGAAGTCTGACTTAGAGGGGAAAGGATCACGAAAAACAGCAGCCCCGCGGACAGATGAGTGGATGGTTTAGGCAGTCTGAAGTGTTTCAGTTTTTGGAGGTGATGAGGAGAACATCTATAAAGCAACCATGCCCATTTTTGCCCCTGTGTGGGATGAAGCTGTGTACCAGAAAACCCATGCCACCATCTCTAGGCTAATGACACTTCTCTTCCTTTCTGCTCTCCTTGAGATCATCTCTTACAGACCTTGAGCCTTGCACTTAATTATTCTGAGGCTAATTGGCATGATTTTCCATCTCATCTCCAGGACTCTGAGCCACCCTCTGCTGTGGACAGCCACGGTTGTGGCTGTGATTCTTCTCTCCTGGGACAAAAGGCAATGATGACTAATGAGCAGGCAGCATAAAAAAAAAAGAACATTCATTCAACACCAAAACATTTAAAAGAAAACAGAATTTAGTGCCTTGGATGTACATTCAGCTTTCCAAGATGCCCAGCTGGTAGATCTAACCTCTTACAGACTTTTCCACGACGGCTGTGTTCCTGGGCAGCTGCTGGCAGCTGGCCACCAGCCGTTCAGCAGTTTGTTATCTCTTCAGTCAGAAGAGTTTGACTCTTCCATCTTCCCGGTGACAGATATAGACTCCTGGAGGTGAGTCATTTCCCTGGTGTCATTCCTGAACTTGCCAATGCACACTAACGTGAAATTTCCTGCAGAGGCCCCATCAAGGGAGAGCTTCCCACGTGAATAACCCTCAGGTTGTTATTCTCCCTCTTTGCCCTAAGCATAGGGAGTAAGTATGCTATTGAGGAAGGGGCAGACAGGATAAAACCTTATGTTTCACAACAGTTCTACAACTGTTATAAGAAGTTTCCCATGGGATAAAAATTCTATTTTTTCTAAGCAGTTCTACATTTGATAAAAGCGCGGTACAATATTTCACATTCTAAAATGTATATGAGGGGCATTCTCAGACATCAGCAGTTTTGGGGTTCCTTTCAAATACACTTGCCATCAAATCTAACCCCAATTCCCTGCCTATTGTTATCTGTAATAAAACTGAAACCATGGTTGCACATTTCAGACAAATAAAACAATCAAAGCTACAGCAAACTGAAAGGATTCAGTGGGCTGAAAAATATCTACAATAAGAGAAGTATTTGGTAGCAATATAAAGAAAGATAAAATTTTAATTAAAGTGCACAATATGAGATTAGTGACAAAATCAGGGGTGATTTTAGACACCTGTGTTTCTGGTGGCCAACTTGACAGCTTTCTTCTTTGGAAAATGCTGAACTCCCAGTTTCTGGAACAGAGTTACTTTAAAGGTGCTGAAGTATCAGCCTCTGCTTCCCCAAACCCTCCCGAAATCACCACTTTTGCAACTAAACATGTTTTGGTAGAAGTAAAAGCAAAACTGTAATATCCTCAATTTTTTATGATTTTATGACATTGTTATAATGACAGGTTGTAACTCATCCCAAGACAAAGCTTCTAACATAAGTCTAAACTGGTGATTCAGGAAACATTATACTACAAAGAGCTTCAGCTTTGCTGGGTTTCATCCTCTCAAATTTTGTGCAGCAAGGAAGACAGAGCAGCATACAACCCATGACACAGTCCTGCCAACGTGCTGTCTGTATGTTTCTAGATTATAAATATCAAAAAATAAAAACCTGACCGCACATTTTATGGGAAAAAGTCATTTAAACTTACATGAAATGCACTCACAAATATCTGCACAGTGTAGTATGAAGAAGCTGTGGTTTAAAGATATTTCATAAATAAGTACAGATTGGCCTTAGCTCGTTGTCCATAACAGAAGGAAGCTAAAGACACTCTAAGGACATTGTCATATCCTGACTTCTTCAAATGCAGACAAAAGAAAAGGAGCTCTGTCCTCCTGTAGTCCAAACAACAGTGTTATTTCAGTCATGCTGAAGTCAAGTTTTCTCTCCTAAGGAGAGGCATTTTGTTGTCAAAGCCCTCTCAGAAAGCCCTTCTTGAGAGTTTAGCCCTGAACTTTCTCCATATCCTTTGGGTCAAGCCCTGCTTAAGCCTGATTGTCAGTACCTGTGAAGTTTTTGTCATAAAGGAGCGAGAGTTGCTCCTCCAGATCCTCACTAGACATTATGCATTGTTAATTACTCACCTTTCGTGATGTATTTTTGATGACCAAAATACATATTCCAGGTATCTTTGTCACTACTATCCAGAGTTGAGTCAGCAGGTAACTACAATTTCTTTAATAGCTTTTTAGGATGGTTGTAAATGACATGGAACTTCGCTGTTCCAGGAAAACATTTGTAGACAAAGTCCAAAGACTACAAATGATTTATTGGAAAACCACTTAAGAAGGGTAAAGCTTCCTTTTGCAAATATGTTTATTCCAGGTATCTTTGTCACTACTATCCAGAGTTGAGTCAGCAGGTAACTACAATTTCTTTAATAGCTTTTTAGGATGGTTGTAAATGACATGGAACTTCGCTGTTCCAGGAAAACATTTGTAGACAAAGTCCAAAGACTACAAATGATTTATTGGAAAACCACTTAAGAAGGGTAAAGCTTCCTTTTGCAAATATGTTTATTTAATACCTTCTTCAAAAAACAGTCCACAGAAAAGCTATCTAACAAATCACAGGCTATGACAGAATGTCACATCATTACTCTCATATTTGTTATTTTCTATATGACTTCTAGAGAAGAAGAATTTTTATTGCTGTACCAGAGGGATGAGTAAATAGATCACAGAAAGACCTAAATGACAAGAGTCTGCCCTTAAACTACCCACAATTTCTAGACTGAAAACATTACGGTTGTCCACGATAACCTATAGCAGCTACTTAGTTTCTGGGAAAACGATGTATTAGCTATTGCATTTTCAACTCTGACCTTTCTATTATTAGTTATCAAAATCTACCTTTGACAGTCATCAATTGTATAGTGTGTCTTTTTATAAAATGAGCACTATTCCTGCTTTTTCGTGTCAGAGGGAAGGGACTGATAGCACCAGAGTTCGTCCTGTGGCATTTCTGAACAAACCTAGGTAGGAGGCTGGTAAACAGAAGTCTTCCATTGTGTTTCTGACCTGGCCACCTTCATTTGATTCGTATCCCTTTGTGGTAACTTGCCCAGTGTTGGATGAAGAACAGGAGATTTGCTAGAGGGTTTTCTAAATATCACCTGTTGGAGAGCCGATGAGTATCCCTGGGACACATCTCAGGAGCCTCTGGGGCTCTGCCATGAACCAGAACAAACAGCTGGAAAACAGGAGAGACTCGTTCTGTTTCTTACTTGATCCTGATCACTACTGTTAGCTGTCAGCCATCTGTGCCTTATCCCCATGCTTCTTTTGTAGATTATGGGTTACTTGAAATAGCTGCTGCTATTTTACAGTATTTTACAGTAGTATAAAACAAGCTGAGAGTGCACTTTGAGCTATTTTCATAACTCCTAAATATGTACATGCACCTCCTACCCTAACAGTAGATGGAAAGAAAAAGAACATTACTGTATCAGTACCTCACAATCTTCTTGTAATACAGTGGGTTTTGTTGTTGTTCTTCATGCTCCACAGATGGCTGTTGTATCACTGAGGAACTAAATGGTCCAAACTAAAAAGAGAACTTGGGACAATGGAAAGAATTGATGCAACTTTTCAGGAGACCCACATTAGTAATTCAAACTTTGGGCTGTCTTTCCTTGCTGACTAATGTAGGACACTTCACAATTAAGCTTCCTGAAAGGTAAGTTACGGCTCAGACAAACCATCAGGATGAGTGTTTTCAACAGATGTCAGAAGGAGGAACCAAGTCTTGAGAAAATATTTCCCTCTTTAACATGGAAGAAAATAAATGAACTACCTGTTTGGACATCATAATCATTCTTGATATCATAGTATCATACAGACTAAAGAATCATAGAATCACAGAATCATTTAGGTTGGAAAAGACCTCTAAGATCATCGAGTCCAACCATTAACTTAGCCCTGCCAAGTCCAGCACTAAACCATGTCCCTAAGCACCACGTCTACACGTCTTTTAAATACCTCCAGGGATGGTGCCTCCACCACTTCCCTGGGCAGCTTGTTCCAGTGCTTGACAACCCTTTCGGGGAAGAAATTTTTCCTAATACGCAATAGAAACCTCCCCTGGCACAACTTGAGGCCATTTCCTCTCATCCTATCACTTGTTACTTGGGAGAAGAGACAGACACCCACCTCACTCCTTTCAGGTAGTTGTAGAGCGTGATAAGGTCTCCCCTCAGCCTCCTTTTCTCCAGGCTAAACAACCCCAGTTCCCTCAGCCGCTCCTCAGAAGACTTGTTCTCCAGACCCCTCACCAGCCTCGTTGCTCTTCTCTGGACACGCTCCAGCACCTCAACGTCCTTCTTGTAGTGAGGGGCCCAAAACTGAACACAGTATTCGAGGTGTGGCCTCACCAGTGCCGAGTACAGGGGCACGATCACTTCCCTACTCCTGCTGGCCACACTGTTTCTGATACAGGCCAGGATGCCATTGGCCTTCTTGGCCGCCTGGGCACACTGCCGGCTCATGTTCAACCGGCTGTCGACCAGCACCCCCAGGTCCTTTTCCGCCAGGCAGCTTTCCAGCCACTCTTCCCCAAGCCTGTAGCGTTGCATGGGAAATATGGAAGACATTGTACAATTAATATTTTTTTTCTCTTTTACCAAAACTCTGAACAGCAAAACTACTTTTCTTTAGATAACTTTAATTGAAGTATATTTAATAAGTGCTCAGTACAGCTGGAGTGAGTGTTACCAAACTTATTCCCCTGTCATGACTGGTCATTAAGCTGTCATTAAATCTGTACTCAACCATTTCTCTTAAAAGTTTGTCATAATATTACTGAACCTTTTTTTCTTCCCCCTACGCAGTAACTCCATGGCTAACTCCCCAGCCCCAGCAATGGAAGGATTACACTCACTGCTCTTCTCCATTCATTTATCTTTCTTTCTGTCCATAAACTCTGACATTTCAAAAGCCTTAATCTTTTATTAAGATTGAGCTTACTAAAAGCTGTATGTCAACTCAATATAGGGTGAATGCTTTGGTATAATGGGTGCCCTGTTAAAATGTTTGTATAATCTGTAACAACACCATGGCTCTGTCACTCTGGTGGGAAGCTCTGGCTGACATGGATTTTGAGTTTGCCTCATCAGTCCTTGAATGCGTACATGCCAAGCCCCTGCTGCCTGACTCACACGTGTCAGGTTCAGATCAAAGATAAAAATGTACTGTACCCTGCATGGAAAGATAACTTGCTGCTAATCCTGGACTGCAAGAGCTAAAATACACCTGAAATAATGTTTTGTGCAAGTAGGTTTATAGTTGTTTAGGTATCTTGAACTTCCATTTCAACTCTTTTGAGCTGAAATTTTGTAGTCATTTGAATTTAACTGTAGCTGGGTCCGGTTCAGTATTTGAGTTGTTACAATGACTGCTTGGCTTGATTTCGTCAGCATTTCTACATGCTGTCAGCCTTTCCTGCATTATAATATAGTTTATATCCAGGAATGTCCATCTAAAGAAATTATAGATTTCTGTATGAGGAACAAATATCCTAAACTTTTCATGTTTTCATGTTTTGTATGGCTATATTTAAGTATAAATATCTTAAGCACTATACTTCTAAGATGAAACTAGTGATCTTATGCCATTGGCTTACTGTTGTTGTCCTTTTTGATAGTATCCTCTGAAGCCATAACACAGTATTACCATTGCTGGTAACAAGCTATACACTGTGTACTGAGTTTGCAAGGCCTCAGGACAGAGGCTCATCAGGCTTGCTCTGTCTGAGTGTTTCTCTTCCTGCCTGCAGCTTTGTTTTACTCGGTTTAACTGTGACAGCAATTTCCCTAATTGACCAGGCATCTGTGGCTAATTTGTTTTACTTTTGTTTATCTTTATGAGCTACAACCCCAGTTTGGTATAGAAAGCACTAACAAGTAGTTGTTCTATGCAGAATGAGATATTTAGAGCTAACACCATAACACAGCTTAATGAAATACAGGCTGGTACGAGAGCTAGGGCTCAGAGAAAGGGAGACACACGATGCGGTGCCTAGGAGAGGGGGCATGGTGTGGTACAGCATGGGGCATGGGCTGGCACTGAAGACCCCATGGCTATAAACAACTTATCCATGGTTAAAGAAATGCAGACCTGGAGCTAGACAAAACAGGGTTTGGAGGTAACAAAGAAAACAGAGAAAAAGTATCTAACACATGTACAAGGAACCATGTACAGCAAGTTCATTTGGAAATTACATGGAGCTGCAGATCAATGAAGAAAGAAAAAGGTGTAAAAGTGCGATAGCAAACATAAAAATGATCTCCACTGGATCCTAGTGTGAGGAAGAAGAAAGCATGAAAATGAACATGATTCTTGATTTAAACTGTTAAGTGTTCAATTGCCCTTATGATTAATCCTTGTCTATATATGTAAGGTGTATTCCGCTTTGCCTACAAACAAGGTTTTGAGCATAACAGTTCCTTTACAGTGCTGAAAGGTACAATAAAGGCCCCAACACACAGGTTTTGAGCAGTTCCATTCACTTGCATGTATTTATTTTAGTCTCAGGTTCAGGTAAACGGAATTATTAAACAGCGCTGCTGAATATCTAAAGTGAGCTGAAGAACAGAAACTTTCTTTCGGCAACAAAGAGGGTTGGGCTTAAGGAAATAAAAATAAAACACAACCACCTCTATATCTCCAGAGCTACACCCCAAATTCTGAATGCCAAGTTGCCCATTAATAAAGTAAGAATTGAGTTCATGCATCTCTTTCCCATGCTGCTATCCCTGATACTTGTTTACCAATATTCACTGGCCAGCATGTAGCACTCAGAACAAGTGCTAACTTCCTTGGAGTTAAGAATGAGAGGATAATCAGATAGAAGCCCATAGGAAAAGAGAATAAACACATTCCTCTCTACAGCAGAAATTTTTTTCTGTGGCTTTTAATTCACTTTGTCTTCTCTTTTAATTTGCTCCTTATTTCAAAAAGAATTGTAGAAATACCAGCAAAAACATTCCCAAACCCAGGAATACAACCCAACATCAGAAGCTCAGAGGCTGACGCCTGTAACAAAACAATCTTTGGTTCATGAAATTAATTGCACTTTTTTTCTGTCTGGATCATGTGTGAAAGCAAGGGACATCATGTAAATCTATGACAAGAAACATATTTTGTCTTGTAAAGCATTTAGAAAGTGATACTATCGTTCTGTTGAGGAAAGGATTCCTCCCCCCCCAAAAAAAAACTATAACAGAAAAAGATGCCACAAGTCAAAGGGTGCTTTTTATTGGGCCAATTTTTTTTGCCTCAAGGTTGGACAAGTTTCTAGAGACTTACTCTGCCTTTAAAAGTGGAAGTAAACATCCCAATGATTTCTCAGATTCACTTATTTAAACAGTTCTTTAATTATCCAAGTGCTGCTTCCTTTCTTTAAACCAGTGCAGATATGAAAACTCTAATACTTACCCTCTTTTGCCCTGAGGATAACTGATCAACTAGATTAAGATGCTGCCACTGCATGCAGGAGAAACAAAATCAAGATAGTAACATTTTTGTACTAGCTATTTTGAAGGCTAACAGACCAGATAGGAAGATAAATTCTCAGACATACCAAATGCCTCTTGATCACAGTAGCAGTCCTAGGCCTTACTGATAAACTTCATCTCTTTTCACCTGTCTGTTTGCAGCAGGAGTGGGAATTATTCTGCCCTAGTGCCCCAATAATAAGGTTGCATGAATGATGCTTATATTTTTTCATACATTTATATATCAGTGCTTAAAAACATTTAAATGAAAGGGCAATTGTGAGACATGGATAAATGATCATAAGATGTAAATGAGAGTAAACGAGATGAGGATACAAAATGCTTTCACTTTACTCACAGAAGACTAAATATACCGGTAAGTCACAAAGTAATACAGCACACAGAAGCTGGGCATCCCTGCTGTACGGGAGCTGAGATAACTACCAGATGCATGGGAAAGATAAAGAATAGTACTGATTGCAAGCTGCCCTGTACGTAACTGTGTCTAACTGGCCTATTCGTATTTCCTCAAATAGCACAACACTCAGGAGCTGGAAAGGGGTCAGAGAAAAAGTGGAAAACCTTCCTTGACTGAAACATAATGCAACAGGGTTATTTTTTTTCTCCCCCTTAAACTCCATCCAAACAACAACAGAACAGCTTTAAGGCGTTAGTACAATGCAAGCAGACAAAGCAGCAGCAGAATGGTGCAGTGGACCTCCAGAACCATGGATGCTCTCCTGCTCCTCCAGCAGACAGACAACCACCTTGGCCCAGCGCAAGAAACAGAGGTAGCACAGCATGTCCTTGTACAGTGCTTTGAGATGCACAGCCATGGACAGCTATGGAAGAGCTGCACATCTTATTTCCAGGAATGTTACTTCTCTACATACTTAACACAAAATTAGTTTTTATACCAGTGAAACATTAGAACTTGGTTCAATAAAGGAATCACTTCTTTATTATCAGTTTAGCAGAGTAGCAAGGGAGTGAAGGTTTTTTAAGTTGATTTATAAAAACAGTTTTTAATCAGCTCCGGTAGCTAAATAAATTATTTATAATTATCATAGAATCATAGAATCATAGAATCATTGAGGTTGGAAAAGACCTCTAAGATCATCGAGTCCAACCGTCAACCCAACACCACCATGCCCACTAAACCATGTCCCTAAGCGCCTCATCTACACGTCTTTTAAATACCTCCAGGGATGGGGACTCCACCACTTCCCTGGGCAGCCTGTTCCAATGTTTCACCACTCTTTCAGTAAAGACATTTTTCCTCATGTCCAATCTAAACCTCCCCTGGCGCAACTTGAGGCCATTTCCTCTCGTCCTATCACTTGTTACTTCGGAGAAAAGACCAACACCCACCTCACTACAACCTCCTTTCAGGTAGTTGTAGAGAGCGATGAGGTCTCCCCTGAGCCTCCTTTTCTCCAGGCTAAACAACCCCAGTTCCCTCAGCCGCTCCTCATAAGACTTGTTCTCCAGACCCCTCACCAGCCTCGTTGCCCTTCTCTGGACACGCTCCAGCACCTCAACGTCCTTCTTGTAGTGAGGGGCCCAAAACTGAACATTATGTAACAGTACGGCCTATTACAGAGCCTAAAATACCTAGAGAGAAACTGTTTATTCTGGAAAACTTGTCAATTTTGCCAAGATCCCATTCTACAGTTTTATTCTCGCTTCATACAATTTAGTTCTTCTTTTTTAATCCACATCAAAATGCATGTATTTTCATCCAGATTGAGCGAAATCTTTCATGCAACATCTTGTGTTAACTCAAAACTGTCCTTTAATCTGCTTTTTAGACAGACAAATAGGCAGAACATTTTAAAAACTTTGGAGATTTGATTTTGTTATCATTAATCTAAAAAGCTTCCTTCTACCTGCAAAACTTTCTAAGGTAGACTTAATTTGTGGAAGAAATGTTAAAACAGCACCTGGATCCTCCAGTTTTGGTGCAAATAGGCTGTGAATACTTGAGCAGTGAAAGGTCGCGCGCCCCAGGTGGGTCAGCTGGCCTAGAACCACCTCACTGCGTACGGTAACATAGCGCCAGTGATGTTGCCAATAGCAGAATCTTAACAGAAATATGAAGATTAATACAAATGGAAAAGAAATGGGAGCAATAGCAGAAGAGCAGCTATAGGAGGGAGAGGTGCTGATGGCTCCTGCGTTAACAGGTCATCCAGAGCCCAGCACTCAGGAGGATGTGCAGCTTTCTGGGACATGTGAACCAGGAGGCAGAGGACTGTGAGTAAATCCTGATGACTCAAAGAGGTGGGAGAGGATGGAGAGGCAGAAGGTCACAACTTCTGTCAGCTCCTAATGGGTGGAGAAAGATGTATCCAAAATGAACACATGGTCATCAACTTAAGAACCCAGGAGATACAACACATTTACTGGGCAGTATCCCCTGTCCTCTTTTTCATTGCAAAAGTCCTGTTCGGACCACCTGGAATACACAACCTGGTACACACATATCTTGGTGCTTAAAAGTATATGGATGTGAGAGGGTGAATGTGAGATTATATTTGTCTTTAAATGAAATCATCTTCCTCTCCTATAACATCTTGCATTGAACACTTGCTACAATGCCACAATATTATACCCCACACAATCTAACTTGTAGAAGGAAATATATTTTATATGTGTAGTTGTTTACTACTTGCACACAAGAAGCACCCAGCTAAGGAAGCAGAAAGTGCTTTGAACTTTTGCTGTAAATGTTTCTGGAAGCTGTGAATGAAGGAGAGTTGGAGACAAAAATTGGCTCTCTGTTTAAATTCATACACAGCGTAGAAAGCAACATGGCCCCCTGAATTTGTCTGAAAATGCAGTTCATTCATTTCGAGGTGAACATTAACAAGAACACAGACTACAGATCCTTGGAAGAGCCAACCAATATTTGCCCACCAGTTGCAGAAACAGTAATATCCAGTAGGTCTTCAGTGTTTCCTCTATATTTTGGAAAAGCTAAGAGGAAAGACAACTCATAAGTAATATCCCTCCATATCTTTTTCACAAATCTTATCTGTAGAGTTTCCAAGAGCTTTTTGGACAAATATACTGCAGAAACAGATGCAAACATGAGCTGTGTATCATTCAAAGCACTACATTTTAGGGGATCTGTTACCAAAAGGCAGTATAAATAAAATTAGTGTTTACTTGTGCCAATATAAAACTTAATTTAGCATAACAATATAATCATTGTAGTTGATTAAAGCCAAATAGTTATGCATATGCACTTTTGGAGGATGTACTTCGATTACACTGTTCTTTATGTCAACAAATAAACATGTTAACTTACTTTTTTCTGCTTACTACCCATGAGCCTCCAAGTGTTTTTCAAGAGCCATGAGTTTATCTATTCCTTTTTCACTGAAGGGAGGCACAGAGAAGCTCTAATTCTGAGTTTTTACAGATGCAAAGAAAATAAACCTGATACTTTAACTTCCACTCTTCCTCTCCTAACGTTGATCACTGCAGTGCTCATACCTGAAACTTTTATGTACTGAATGACAAAACAAAGTTTAGAAAAATAAAATACTATGAGTAGACCCACAAACACTCAGACTTCTGCCTGATGGGATCTTGAATACTGTCAGCTTCAACTACCTACAAAGGTAAAAAGCTTGATTTCCAAGACCATCTTTGCCACTGTGTTGTTCCCCTGAAATCTACGTTAGTTAACTAAGAGTTTACTGGGGTGAAGTCATAGTACTGGAAATGTTGATGGTTATCGAGTAGGAAAATATCTTTCTGAGACCTTAATTAAAGCCTGGCACAAACAGTTTAACAGTTAATTTATGCATATCCTGACTTCATGTGTATTTGCCATTTCTGTGAAAGCTACTTTTTACAGAACAGCTTTGTTTATATAAAGGTTGCTCTGGCAGAAATATTCAGAGAAACTGAATCCCTCTGAAGCATCAAAGGTAAAATAGGTTCATTTCAGCAAGGTCTAATTTGCTTCCCTAGCTTCAGAGGGTGCTGGATCACATCAGCACAGAGCATGCTGCCACTGTCATTGCAATCCACTTCCAAACAAACTCACACTGCACATCTGAAAACAAGTCTTAAACTGAACAAATATAGTGTCGTTTTTCATCTGTGATAGGGCTTTTTTTTTTAAACCAGAGAAGGTCTGGTAGTTTACCTATGTGGGAAACTTTTAATTAAATAGCTGCTCTGGGCATTAAGCATGTCTTTCATTTGCTGGCTAGGGATAGACAAACTGTCTGCTCAAGTACCAGTTCAGAAAATTACCTTTTTTTTTTTTTTTTAAGTGTGTGCTTAGCAAAAGCCTAAAACCTGCAGATTTCTGGTCTACATGGTGTTGAAGCCATCAGGAAGACTGATGTTTTCAAGTGTATGTCTTCCTTCTGGGGAAAAGGAAGACCTAACAGAACCTTTACAAAAATTTGACAATGGTCAATGTTATTCTATGGTTTGATATTACTTTGCACATGCCTTTTCAGAGTTATAGGTGTGAATGTGTAGCCTGTTGTAAATATTACTCCAGTTTTAAGGTCATGTTTAAAAAAAACCGCTGCAACTGCAATTCAAAAAACCATTACACCTTGAGTTTAAGAGAACACCGTCAATTTAGGGAGCTCAACCTCCATCTCTGCAATTCCCACTCTGTTCATCCAGCCTAAGGCACATTCTTTAGGATGTCTCTGCATTAGCTGGATTAGAGACAGCCCTTCAGAAAAGGTGGATTTCAAATTCCGCATGACTTCACACCTCAGCCCTCACAGCAGCTCCCTGCAGCAACATACCAGGACATCACCAGCTTTGTACACAACTAATCTGTGCTGCATGTTCATCTGAGAGAATTTAATGGGGAGTTGAGGAAATGTTAAGAACGGAAACATTTATGAATTACTTAGCTGCATATTGAAACTCTCTGGTTGCATTTTCATAAACTTCTTTGTGAGAATAGTTTAACTGGGAGCCGGATAGTCTGGTGACCTAAAGGACCTTGAGCAGGTAGAAGTCAAACACTGCCGGCACAGACGGTTGCTTGAGGGAGTTTTAACAACAACGGTCAGGTGTTGTCAAAACAGCACCTCCTTTTCAGGTAAATTTTAGATAGATTTTAACAACAATGGTCAGGTGTTGTCAAAACAACACCTCCTTTTCAGGTAAATTTTAGATAGAAAAATGATGTTGATTTAATTTTTTAAAAGTTCACAGATTTTGTTGTTGGTTTTTTTTTTTCAAGACAAAATGTAGCAGAATAAACTGCAATATCCTTTTATTGACTATTTCTAGTAGAATGTGTGAAATGAAATCTGGAGACAATACCCTGTAACATGGTATACATGCTTCAGTATGTAACCGAATGGTGGTGGGATATCACATGTGCTAATAGTGTGATCTAAAAATCTAAAGATCCACTTCATTTCACCAAAGTCCCTAAACTATACAGAGATATGCCGCAGTAGAGGATTTCACTTCCATCCCTAGAAAGTTTTTATTATTTAACAGAGCTGGCAGAAGCACAGGTCATGCTGTGCCAGTGCCTGATGCTGTTGTTGATGGCAGACATGCTGTCCTCTCTACTCTATCAGGAATATTTTAGGACTCTCATTTATAATAAATCAGTTAGTTCCTTACATGCAAGTGTGCTGGGAACTCAAAATGCCACCTACTTTTTGTTGTGTTAGGTTTTTAAGTCAATTAAACATTTAAGACAGGGTGTTTAAAATGCTCAGGTTTCTTGAAATTTTTGGGTTTGTACTTTGGAAATCGTCACTTTCAGTTCCATTGAATCATGCCTAACATGATTTAGAAGTGGCCTAGAAGAGTTTTGTACTTTGGAAATCATCACTTTCAGTTCCATTGAATCATGTCTAACATGATTTAGAAGTGGCCTAGAAGAGTTTGAAGAAATGTGTAAGCACCTACTTAAAAAGCAGCCTCTCAGTTTCTTTCTCTACTGTGTTAGGCCCTTGTCAATACCAATGGTTTCACAGAAATTTTCCTTTCGCAGGGTTCTTTGCAAGACTGGAAAGAGCTACAACTAAAGTTTCTTTCTGGTTTTCACAAGTTGAAGAGAGTGCTATGCTCTGAAGCACAAGGTCTTTCCTTCCCCTGTGCACAGTTCTCCTCTCATTGCCCAATACTGTAATTCTGCATTTTCTCATAATATACACCACCAACTAAGGGGCTTGATGCTGTGGGGTCCCATGGGTCCCTGTTCCTCAGCAAAGCTTATAAAACCTGACAACAAGCAGTGTTTGAATGAAGGTCACAACAGCTCGCTGCAACAAGTTCCATGGGCCTTTTACTAATATAAATGCTGCAGAGTAAAGGAAACTAGAGTTTAGAAATCAGTCTTTGTAGCTAAAACTAGGAATGGAAAAAACAAATTCCTAACATGCCCTCAGTAATCTCCTTTTTATTTGTGGTCCTTATCATCATAGTACCATGTTAATATGCATTCAAACATTAGCAACATAAATAGCAGTGAATTAAGTTTCTTTACAGTTGTGTCCAGCTCTAAAAGGAAAATGATTACCCAACTCAATTTTGCTTTTACATTTGCCATTACAAGGCAGCTGTTTCTTAGCTATTTCTACAGACTGTAAATTTTGTCATTTATCATCTAAACCATTCGGAGGAAATAAAACTGTGGTGGAGTTCTTAGCTTCACAAAATTAGCTAGTTTACTTCTCACCAGTTTTTGAATGCACGGAAAGCATTTTACCCCAAGTATTCAGATTAGGCAACATTTTATTTTAGGTTTATCACTGCAGATGTCTGTAAATCTGCAGAACTAGTGTGGCTATTTTCTAGAAATATTTCAACGGATATAAGGAGCAAATCATCATACTACTATTGACTTTGAAATGGTATTATAAATCTATTTCATCTGCAGTCTTAATCTGTTGAAAAGAATAATGCAGTCATCTTTCCCTCAATTACTAATGACTGCTATTGCAGATTCAATTTTATCAATGGGATTAAAGGATGAATCTAATCCCATGGAAGCCAGTGGGAGCTTTACAGCTATTATTTTCATTTTGCTTTCTTAGTTATCCCAAGGACAAAATATTTACCTATAGCAGATCTAAGAATAACTACTATGAGTTTATAGGTTGCATTGAAACTTCAAAATTTCTTAGAGCAGGTACAAGAGAAACGCACAAGGAAATCTATTAAAGGTAATATGAAGGCCACATTCCCCTGTAAGTAACTCCTCCAAGGATTTCCAAGAACCAGAACCAGAAAATGTTCCCGGCTAACTCTGCTGGTGGGGGACTGACCCCCCTTGCAAGCTGAACCGTTGACAAGTCACCCGGCACCTTGGGACCAGGACCAGCAAAATGGGAGACTCATTGGGGCTGAGCACCAGGAAGGACCATGGAGCACCAGGTTTTCTGGTGCTCCATCTCCATGTTTGGGAATCTGTTTTCTTGGCTTTGAGTCATTCTTAGGGCAAGAATCTTCCCATATGATCCCTCTTGCAATTTCCTCAGCCTGGCACTATGACTGTGATTGTTGTTCTGGTTTCCTCAAAGAAACAAATATTTCCATTTTCTGGTCTAGGTACCTTTAGACAGAAGAAGTTGCTAAGCTCTGTTTTCATTTTAAAGTCATTAAAACTGCTATTTTTTCAGTTGTACTTGAAAGCTTTTTGTCAGTTGCACATTTGAAGGCTTCAACCCAAACATTTACATTTTAAGATCTGTAAATTTGTCTTAATTGCTAGATTTTCTTACCCAGTCTGCTTAAGCTGCTAATTATACTTGTCACTCTACTCTTGATAAGATTCTCTCTCTCTGAAAATCTGCATGTTGCCCTCAAGCATTGATTGCATTCCTTAGGTCTTTGAAATAACATTTGAACTAGCACTTCTCTAAATTCCTGTTCTTTCCAGGATCACCAATTATTAAGATTGTATCTTGGACAACAGCACGTGGGCATTTGGTTTAATTTAAATTGCCACCTGGGTCCATATAAAAGAAAATCTAGAAGTTACTGATTACTGCTGAGTAATGTCTATATTGCATATGAAAATCATTCCTCATAATAAATGATAATACCCAGTAGAGGTATGGATGCATTACCACCTTTAAAATATCCATTACACCATATACTCAAGAATTCTGTCATTTTAAAGAGGATGTTGCTCATGGTATTAATCCATCAAGAAAACTCACTAGTCACTTCTGAAGCTTTCAGGCAATTTATCAGCAAACACTCCTGCATTAAAAGTTGGTTCTTATTGTCATACTTTCAGATCTGCCACTACTATAGAGTGGCTTCCAGGTCACGGACATTGATTTCAAATAAATATATTGTATGTGAGAAAACAATTATAAGTGATAAGTGAAATCTTAGCTTGCAACTCTATTCAGCCAATGAAATAAACAGAGTAGGAGAAAGCAGATCCAACTGCCGGCTTCTGGATTTGCATGAAGACTTAAATGTATGCAACCAGATTTTTATATGACATACGGCAATGAAGCAGCTAATGTAGTTTAACTTAGAAAATCTGCTCATTTGAATCCTTTATAAGTAACAAAATGAAAGTAATATACTCTCACATTAGTTTTTCTTATTCAACAAGCACACATATTTCAAGCTCAAATCCATGCGACGATTAGGTTACTGGCTGCAGACAGTTTAAGAAAGTTTAGTGTTTAAACAGTAAACCACAGTCTCATTAATTCTACCTGCAACTTATATTCATTGCCATTTTCCAAATGATAATCAACCCGGTCCTGCAAACCAGACTTTGCCCAGCTATGTGTTCTTATAACTATTTGAAAGACTCTGCTCCATTATCCTTTCCCTTATTATTGAATCTGTTGGAGAGGAAAACTAAAAAGAATAAAATTAGTTACTTGAAACAATTTCTCCCTGCCGATACGCTGCAATGAATGGCATCCCCTTTTTAAACAGGTCTCAGAAATAAAATGAGAAGTAGCTGTTGCTCAACTAGAAAAAACAAATAGTAGCACTCAGTAGGTGTCGGTGGACTTTAAGTAGAAATCCCTGCTGAGAACTGGATAGAATTGAACAAAGAGAGACTTTGGTTGGTTGAGTTGTTTGGTTTTCCCCAGGAGGGAGAAAAGGAGGGCCAGAAAATTATAGAAAAAGCATATAACTCCATTCTTTACAAACCACAGAGGATGTCTGTGTGGTATTTATATTTGGAGGTCTGGTCACTGGACATCAAAATTGTGCATCTGCTGATATAGCAGATGGACAATTCAAAACAGTTCAAAGGTCAGGACAACAGAGACAGTCATCTTTGACCAAGATCTAGTCCAGCGTCCCTGGAAGGGAATGGACCCACAGAGTTGCTAATGGTTGTGGCAGAGAGATCGTGCTGGTTTCACTACATAGGCAGGGTTTAAGAGTACTTTCTATTTTAGCAATAAGAGTAACTTTGGTTTGTAGGAGCACAAATTTTCATTCAAAGTTTTACCATGGATGGATGTCTGCTCTCTTCACTGTTTAGTAAAGAGACAGAAATGTGGTGGCCAAATTTAACAGGTAGGCAGTTGTTTTTCTAGTGCTAGTATTTCACAAATGAACTGGGGAACAATGCCTATCAAGCAGGTAACTAACTGGCTGGAAAACTACAGTCAGAGAATCACTTTATCAGTGCCAAAGTGGAAGGTGTAGTGAGCAGTATTCCCTGGGTTATGTCCAAATGAAATACTATTCAATATTTTTGATTAGTGACCTTGATGATGGAGTACGAACAAGCTTTTAAATTCACAGACATCCTCAAACGGGGGAGGACAGGTCTGGAATTCAAAGCAAGCCTGACTAATGGGAGAGATAATCAGGGAAAAAAAAATAAAAGAAATAAGATGCAATTTCATAAAGGCAAGTGCCACATTTTACACAGAGACAGATAATCAGCTGTGCAAAGTCCAGGTAAGGGACTGGAGGTGAAGGAGCAGGTCAACAGAGAAGTAGCTAGATAATAACACAGCACAGAAGCTACTGAGAGAAAAGCAAAAAATATACTGAGGTGTATGAACAAACATCACATGAGAGATGTGTGAAGTCCAGCAATGTTCTGCTACCCAGTAGGACAGCCTTGAGAAATTACTGTATCCAGCGTAAGGCACTATGCTGCAGTTCAAGGGAGACCGAGCTGGACTTGCTGGACGGATTCCAGAGAAGGTGAATGAGAATAATCAGCACCTCAGGAAATCTTAGCAAATATAAGAAAAAAGTTGCTAGAATGCCATTTATTTTGGCTAGGGGAGACAAGAGGCACACAGTAGCTGTAGTCAAGTATATGAAAGTTTTCTGCAATATGGAAGTAATCTGTTTGTGATAAAGAGAAGTAGTAACAGTTTTAAGCTGGAGTAAGAGAGCTTCTAGGATTTTCTCTGAATGTCTAACCTGCATCTCTCCCCACTGTGAAACCCTGGTACAAACTCTACAAGCTCCACAGGCAGTCTTCATGACTGGAGATTTAAGTTTTGTCACAGATGAGGCAGGTATAGCTCGTCCTGTCTTAGAGCTGGAAGATGAGCTGAGTGACTCCTTGCAATTTCCTTTAGCCTGGATTTCCACAACCTGGGAGTAGGGCAGTCAGTTACCCCAACCATAAAAATAAGGCATTGCTCCATAAGATCCTATTTGCAATTGTAATTATAGAATTCATCTCACGTGAGCCTTTCATAATGAGTAAAAGGATTCAAATATTAGAAGCAAACTTCAAAGAAAAACAACATATTCCCAGCTGTGCAAGTCTGCCGCCCTTCTACAAATATAACCCTCCAACAAATAACATATGCAAATATACAAAGCAAGTATAAGGAAGGAGGTAAAACAGAAAGCCACCACTTCCTCTGAATTTCCTCTTTTCATCACACATTTATGGGTTTAAATTATAGAATCATAGAATCATAGAATCATTAAGGTTGGAAAAGACCTCTAAGATCATCAAGTCCAACCGTCAACCCAACACCACCAT
>NW_008794520.1:1052470-1062911 GCF_000699145.1 Aptenodytes forsteri
AACTCCATTCACCACAACTCTCTGGGCCCGGCCGTCCAGCCAGGTTTTTACCCAGCGCAGAGTACACCTGTCTAAGCCATGAGCCGCCAGCTTCTCTAGGAGAATGCTGTGGGAGACGGTGTCAAAGGCCTTACTGAAGTCCAGGTAGACCATTTATGTGGTCTATTTAAATTAGACCTTTATGTGAACCATAGATGGCTCACTGTCACTTGTGCAAGATAGACTGTAGTAGGTTAAAGTCCCGCGTGTAAAACAAATATATTCCATTATTAGATTGCTCTAATCTCAGGGAAAGGGATGGTGACACAAGTCATAATTTGAATTTGTCTTTATCTTTGGAATTGTCTAATGTTCACTTCTTTTCAATCTGCCATGCAAATAGTTACTTTCTTATGAATACTGCGGGGCCATTAGCCACCTTGACTATGATTCAGGAAACTCTAAAATGAAGCACAATGGGTAACACAGTGCAGCCTAGTCCAGTTAAGTGTTTATTTTGAGCACAAAACCATACTTCTCTCATAACACTTGTTTCTTCATTTTGAGCTTTAATCAATGTCACACTGACCTGTGCTGGTTCGAGATGACTACACATTATACAAATGTAATAGGTGAAAAGACTGTCATAGCAGGCAATTAGTGACAGAGAAGCACTGAAAACAAATTCTTCCCTGATGCACACCTTCTGAAAACTGCTTAATAGAAGGCATAGTCAGTAGTGATATCCATAACAATGGGTGTGACCCTGTTATTCAACCTGCTTCCTATCCTATGGGATTAAAATATGGGCGATTCTTCAATACACGTCTACACATGAGCTACTCATCCACTTTCTTTTCAGAGGAAATTGAGACTACGGGCACTCCTAGTGCATAGTTCATCTCACCATGATGAAAGTAATCCAGAGTGTCTTTTTTTTTCTCCACCCTCCCTCAATATTTAGACAAGTCTCAAGTCTGGATTTATACAACTAAAATGACACAATTCTGTGAATTCTGCTCATATTACTGACATAACAAACAAGTCAGTAAGACAGCTATTTAGAAGTTGCACCTCCAGCTGAGCTGGTTGCTACTGAGGAGAATACAAAAAATCCTGCTGTATGAGCAGGTGAAATTTACTCGTCTTGTCTTTATCAAGCCTAACAGCAACTTTTCTTATTCCCAGTGGATTGTATTTGTTGGGAGATGCACTAAGGCTTTTTGTATAGTGTTTCACCTAACAAGTAGTTGCTAATTGCATATCACTTCACCTGATTTAACATACATGGATCAATCCTTCCATACGACTTCACCCAGCGCCTCTTCAGATTATACATAATGCCTACAAGGCTTGATCTCCTCAGCCATGTCTCTAGACAAGCATTTCAGATGCTGAACTTCTCACTGGATGGTCATGGCAGCTGCTCTGAGATTTATGGCTGTCTTTACTTGAGCTCAAAGTTATTGAGCTCAAAGTTATTGAGCAATTTAGTGCTGCACTAATTGGCATAACATTCTTGTCACCTTCCCCTACACACAAAAGCTGTTCAGTCAATTCTGAAGTAAAATTACAGGTAAGCTGTATAGTGTATACACAGACATCTCAGAAAATTCTTCAGTGAAGCAAAGCCCCTTTTCACTACTGAGCCAGTGTAACCCAGGCTTAATTATACATTGATTCTCCATGGATCACAGCATGAAGCCAGCAAGCAAGAATGCTCAGGTGACGAGAAAGGTTGTATACCTGGGGTACTGCTGAACAGCACCAAACCATCAACTTCATTTTTTATGTTAGGGCTTTTTGTAGGTCCTCTGTCTAACAGTATACATAAAACAATGCCATATTTGCTCCAGAGATTATGGCAAGGAGAGGACATAGTGGCAAGACACATCTAGTAAAGACGAGCACTGCTGTCTGACCATGTCTGCCGAAATGTGCACCCCAAAGCCATGCCTTGCCTGGAGGTTTGTGGCACTCATTTAGCATGGATAACCTTTGCTATCCCACCAGAGAAAACAAGAAGTTTTAAGAGTATTACCATCAAAATGTACATGCTGCTTCCAAGCTGCTTGGGAGTGAGTGGTCCTGTCTACTGGGCTCCTGACACTGTGCTGACACTGCTGTCAGTCACTCTAGTTCGGACTCTGAAATGAGACATAAAGATGGGGAATTTGGAAAAGTAACATAGTCAGAGTATCATAATGATTCCCATGGCATCAACCCAAGGAAATAAAGAAAAGAACATTTTAATGATTTTTCAACAGTAGACATGTGTAAGCCTGTGCAAATTCAAGCCACTGACCCAGGCACAAAAGTTTCTGTACCAATTACAAGTCCCTTGAGCCAGTCAGTCCTCCCATCACCTTTTCACTTCTGTTTGCCATATCAGTTTTACTTTGCAGTGGTTCAGATCTATAGTTTTTCACATCTTGAAACTCTTTCACCAATTACAATTTTGTTTTCAGATGTTTTCTGAGCTTTCTTCATTGATTTCAACCCTTTCCACCTAGAATCAGCTGCTATGTTTCCCTGTGTTTGCTCTCTTTCAGAAAGCACTTACCATAGGACCCACCTCCTCCACATCAAAGCGACAAGCTGCCCTCCACAAGATGCTAAACTCATAAATGGTTTTAAACAAGTAAGTATTCTACAGTGAAAGCAATTTAATTTTTATGAAATTGCGCTATTTGAGTCCGCAGAATCAGCACAGAGATTTTACAATCTCTGGAACGTAATGAAAATTAGAGATGAAGGGGGTTACTACTGGATAGCAGGGAGGGTAACACCTCTCCGAAGAGGGAGGAAACATGTTGAGAGAAGTCAGTGTTTCCACAGAACTACATAAAGAACTAAGTATTCTTGTTAAAATACAACCAGATGAGTTTTATTCAAAACTCACAGGGTTATTATAAAGCAAAAAAAAGAAGCATTAGGCAAAGTATTTTAAATGCATGAAACCTTGATATAAGCCATAGATCATCGACAAGATGTAGGAAACAAAAATCTACAGCGTGCCCATTGGGAGCACCTGAAAAATTTATGCAGGGTGACACCTGAATGATTCAGGTTTCAGCTTCGCATTAGATATTTAGCAGTGTCATGTGGCAAGCCTGGCGTGCAATTCATGCTTTGGCTCAGAGCCAAAGATGCTGGCAGAGGTCTGCTCCCTTCCCTGTGTGGGCTTTAACTGATCAGCAGTGCTTGACAGCAACGTCCGCATAGCATAGAGCTCTTCTCCATCCCCTCCTGGCAAAGCCTCTTTAGGGTTCTGTTCCCCATATCTCTCCTTCCCAGAAGCACACTAGCATAATACAAAATTTCAGTACTATGAATCAGTGTGTCAGCTAAGACAAGCAAGCTGTATTTGTTAATCTCTCTGGTGCTGTGTAGGTTTCCTGGTTTCCCACTCTTACTCCCACAGGATCCCAACAATATTGCCTGACATTTGGGTTTGACATGTAAAGACCTGGACTACAGTAATAAAAAAGGTGAATAATAAACCTCTGCACTTCCTGATGAGTATAATTCTGCCTAGCTGTAAGGTGGTTTTGGGCACACCAGCTGGCTGGTATCCCTATGAGAATTAGACCTGGCATCAACTGCTCAGGCACCTACAAAAACCATCAGGTCAAAGACACAGGCACCCAGTTTGAGGAAACAACAAAGAGCTGAACCAGGCATTTTGGCTTACAGTTTTGGAATTTAGTATCTAAAGTTTGCCTAAATCCTGCCTTAGGCACAGAAGTGTTTTCCTGATCTAGCCCTAGGAACTTGCAGAGTGATCTGGAATTGTAAATGCTATATGTTATAATCATATGCAACATATGTTCATAATCTGCCATACATACTATTCCCTTACGCTACTGCATTCTCATGCCTGACAGAAATATTACAGATTTACAAGTGATTTAGGGCAGTAAAAGATCAGAATCTGATCCAGGCAACACACAGAACTGTCATTGAGGGTCATGCAAACAGAGTTTTCATAAAAAACCTCCAGTGTGATGTACCTAGTAAATCACAGATGAGAGGAAATCTGGAGTCACTCCTTCTAAAATATATATTGTCTTCCTATTAGAGAGAGTTCTAAACCTCACTTTTATGTCTGAAAGTCCCTGACCTCTGGCAAGTTTCAGATTCCAAATTTAGAACAGCATCTGATTTTTGCAGCTGGTCTCTCCATTCATAATGAGCCAAGTCAAAACTGAATACATCCAAATTAGAAGGGAGTATCAAACTCTGGACTCACATCTGAGTTGTGTAGCAGAGGCCTCTTTCTAATGCTCATCATGTACGCACAGCTATAACATACAATTATCTATAAAAATCATACTGATTTTTTTTCACAGTAAACCCAGGTAATGTTGCACCAAACAGTTATTAGTGATATTCAGCATAAGCTGTCACATATATTAACAGTGTTAACACAAATTAATCAGTCTAAGCGTCTGGCATACCAGATACTTGTGATTTATTGGAGGGCGGAGATCAGATCTGCACGCAGTCAAGATCTACTGGAAGTGAATAAAAGAGAAACCATCGTTCCTCTATGAGTGTGTCATCTGCTTTGCCAATTCTGTTCAAAAAAAAAAAAAAGACTACATAAAATTCTTCCCTAGAGAGAAAACCAAAGTTCAGTTGCTCCTCCCATTTCTATTTGCAGCTTTCTTCTCCTAATATCAACTCCATCTGTCTTCCACAGGAACTTAATGTCTTTTGAATTGTCTATTTAATCACTTGCAGGTTTGTCCCCTTGTTTGGCTGTACTCTGCCCTTCATTTGTCAGCTTCAGTGTTCGCCACACGGAGCATCCTCCCTCCCCCACCCTTGGAGCTTTTCCTTCCTTTCCAGTATATTGCATTTTATCACAACACCCTTCTGTTGTCCTGAGGTTGCTTTGTTTCCACCCAACGTGACCCATTTCTGCTTGGGAGGCAGTATCTTTGTAAGCATATGCATCCCGTCTGCTACCTCTCTTTTTCTATCCCTAGCTTTACACAGCATCTTGTTCTCTCATCTACTTTCTGCGATGCCCTTAGAGCCTGCTCCCCATTCTACTGGCATCTTTGTGCTTGTAACAAGACTCTTCTTTTTTCTGATTTGTTATTCGGAGTAGAGAAGAACTTAAGATTAGCATAAGTTTTTCTGCCAGTAGCAGCAACTTGTTTAGTGCAGTGCTGTTGCTACACAGTGATTTACTTGATTATTTAAGAATCATTCTGCATTATTCATTTCTGTATAAAAAAAAAAATTACCAAGAAGTGCACTCAAACTCCATTCACTCACTCATATGCACTCATGTTATAAGTGAATGCTAACACATACAGCATTCTTCTCCTTTATGCGTATATGGAGATTCTAAACAAATGCTCTTATTCCTCCTCTGATTATGTATCGATAGTTGCAGGGTAGTATATAGATATTCAACTCAAGTGTAAACCTTCATGGCTGGAACACCCTTGACATTTCTTTCTGGCTGCTACAACAGTCTTACCCGTGATATCTCATTTTCCAGGTACTATAGAGAAAATCAACCAAACATTATCCGAAATAAGCAATCTTCCTTTGATTTTTCACTACCTGCTTTATCATCCTTAGGCCTTATGTTTAGTGTCAGTGTATTTCCACTCTAGGAGAAAGCAGCATTTCTATCAACAGCCAGTTAGATGTGTCAATCATATTTTGAAACAGGGACTACTGTATTCTGGAGATAATCCCTCCAGACCCCCGACTAGATAGATGTTTTTGTAAACATGGGAATCTACGTCCCTGGAGAATGAATGTAACCCAGGTTTCACTATGTTTTAATCTGAGCACAGAGCATGCTGGGACATGATTTGAGGATTTTATTCAGATATATTCAGTAAAAGCCAGGTATGTTTTGCAATGTTCTGCCTCTGTGGAAACAGATATGTGATGTTGCCTTCCGATGGCCGGCCCCACAAGGAAGCTAATGAAGCTACCAAAAATATCAGCTACAACTGCAAGAACAGTTCTTTTTTCCCCAGCTGACCTTTGGGGATTTTATGTATCTGGAAGATCAGAACCACTCTCCAGAAATATTTATGGACTGTCCAGTTTCTATGTTGGGTGCTTCCAAAAGCAAGTTTCATATGAAACTTTGATTCAATGCATTTTCATTTGCTTGAGGTACAATATTTACCTATTTTATTAGAATAATTGTGCCACTGCCGGTCAGGGTTAGAAGAAAAAAACAATATCTTAATTCTGAGACATGCCTAGGTGCCACTCTGGCACTGAAAAACAAAAAAAAAGACCAAAAGAGCTCTCTGTGCTTTGTCATTCATGTCATCTTATCGTACGTCAAGATGTATACACATATGCATTTCCTTTTGTCACTTCATGAAAGAAATAGAACTAAAATTTGTAAAACGAGTCATTACCAGAAATCAGTCACAAATTCTTGACTTAAATCTAAGAAAATGAAAATATATATGGAAGTGGTTAATACAGTTTTTTATCTTACAGCATACAGAAGGTGAGATGTACTCAGTTGTAGGCCAGCAGCTCTGTACTTCTTGGTCACCAGCATCCCCATGAACTCTAGCTCCATCATGACCTGAAAACACTGAAGACTCAAATTCTTCAGCAAAACTTCTGGATAACTGCAATCTCATGCCCCACCACCAGCTTGCCTGTCTTGCAGATCAGCTGTTCAAAGAAATGAGTTCCCGTTGCAAGACTTATGGCCAGACTTTAAAAAATACTGTAAATCGCACATGCTGAGCTCTTTGTGAGATACGCTTATTAAATTACATACGAAAATTATTACTTGGTGGAGAAATCTTCAGAGCTTCCCATTTACTGTCAGAGAGCTGCCTCATTTTAACAACTTCACATCTCTTTGGTCGACCACAGGAGTCATAAGCATAAGCTTGTTGCCTCTTTCCTGACACTGATCAGAGCTGTGCCCAGCGTACGGTAAGTAATAACATTCCAGAGAAGGGCTATTCTAAACCAAAATAATTGCCCAGCCTGACCTTCTTACATGTTCGTTTTTCAAAACTGACTGTCTTTGAATAATTACAGTGTACCTAACGTGGCAATCTTTTCCTACCAAAGATTCGCTTTCTGATATGCATCATCCCTGGTAACAACCAATTATTACAGAATCAATTGCAGCTTAAATATAGTTATAAGAGGTAATTAGTCAAAGGACTACAGCAATTAGAGGGCCTCTGCCTTTGCTTTCTAAAAGTTAGATGAAGAACTGCTAATGCTTTGCTCTTGTGCCTTTAAAAGCTAAACAAATATGTTGATTCAAATTCACATACAAATAACAACATTTTCATGGGCTTTATTCAGTGACTATAAATAAACAATCAAACAGAAACACATAAGAATGATTTTAAAAGTGAAATAACACTTAGTTATCTCCTATCCATTGATGGGAATGGTTTTGAGGGGTTACTCAATGACTTAAGGTGAACAGTGTTAGCCTGTTATAGAGGAAGTAAAAGCAAAGCGAAGCAAAGCATCCACTTCAGCAGCAGAAGCCAAAAAGCCCTTCTTTTCACTAAAATGTATTAATCATCAGACAGCGATCTCAGATGATGTAACAATCAGCCTAGCATAAAGTCCGCATAGAGTATAACCCAGAGTACAAAACTGCAAGGATGCATCTCAGCCGTGTCTCAGCCAAGGCTTCAACAGATGTCTTCCTTCAAATCTAGATTTCAGCGTTGAGAAATAAATTCCAACCCAAGACAAAGCAGTCTATACCCCAAGCTAGTCGCTCACATGTAAGCTCAGGTAGATAAGGGGAAGCAAAACTTCCCTTTCTCCCCTCTCTACAACAGATTCTCCTGTTCTTGCAATAGGACATAAGCTCTCAACCAGGTGATATTTGAATATCTAGTAACTCTTTCTATGTCACACCACCATTTTGTCATCCTTACAAAAACTAATCCTGAAAATACCCAGTAGTTTGCTTTGATCCTCTAATGTTGGAATCACTAATTTCTTTGTTCCTTAATAAGAGGCCACTCACTGTAACTTGATTAAACACCCACAGTTAAAATGCCACAACAAGCATTCTTGGTAGTAGTGTAATAATTCCTCTGATGAATAAAAAGAGCCAGGAAAATAGCTTGGTTTTGTTAATACGGGTAACAAAAGTGAGCAAACCAAAACATTGTGAGATCATATCGTGTAGCACAATTTGGGGTTGAATCTGATTTCATTAAATGTAAGGTGATCAGTGCAGGATACTTAATGCAAAGAAACAATCTGTTTTCCTGATCTCATTGGGAGTTACATATGACTATATAAATCATGTCAGAAGTGAGCACATTCAACTGTCAATTCCCATTTTCTCATGAAGCTTTACTTTGTGAGAAAAGGGAATAATTTTTTTTTCCACCAAAGTTGAAGCTAACTCAAAACTTTTTATGCAGTCTTTGGTTGTGTACATCCTCTGAGTTTCCCTTACTGAATGTCTGGTTTTGACACAGTACTTCACCAGAAATAGAAAATTACACATGCACGACAAAACACCAGTTCAGATGGACATGCTTGTGAGTTATGTCTCACAAATTGTATTGTCTTTAAAAAAAAAAAAGTCCATAGGTTGCAGTATTAAAAATATAATTTTAGATACTAAAAATATATCCTTAAAAATATTTTCTTTGAAGCTTAGTGAAGGTTAGTGTTTTCAAATAGGATTGATTGATATCTCTAGTTTACTAGAATACTGTGTCTTCAAGATAATTTATTCCATTTGATACAACTCTCTGGCCAAAAAAACACATCAAAATGTTTTTAATATCCACATGCAAAGCTTTTGCCTTACTGGTTTGTCATAAAACATTCAATACAAAACATCAATAATTAATTAGGGCTGCCTGATCCATCAAAATGCAGATCACTAACTTGATCAAAGCACATGTTTGAAGATATAAAATTGTAGACTATAAAAGTCTTGTGGAGTATACATCTCATGGATGACATTTACCTTTACAAAGAGGGAGCATGTGTCATTTTGGATATATTTAGTC
The DNA here is from genome assembly GCF_000699145.1 of Aptenodytes forsteri. Taxonomy (NCBI): domain Eukaryota; kingdom Metazoa; phylum Chordata; class Aves; order Sphenisciformes; family Spheniscidae; genus Aptenodytes; species Aptenodytes forsteri. The sequence continues at coordinate 1,061,470 of NW_008794520.1, forward strand.
ACCACTATGAAAACGTGGGACTGAAATTCTGCAGGGGCTTGACGACCATGAAACTGAACTTTAGGGAATGGATTGTTCAAGGTATAATCATGGATGTCAAATCACCTGCTCCCAACAACCCTTTTTCTCTCATTCCTAAGGACACTGCACAACAGGCTTCGGCTTAGGTGATGCTACCTGTTGATCAGGTAGCGCTATGTTATGCACACACAAGCAGGACTCCTCCCAAAATGTTTACACTATGCTGGACTAAGTGACTATATCGCCCAATGCAGACCCATAACAAGGTTAATCAAATAAGGACTGGAATAGATCCTGGAACAGATATCAAAACAGCTGCTCTTTGGAAGGATCTGGGACAAGATAGTGTGTCACAAGCTGAAAATTAATCAGTAGTACCATATTATTGTGAAAAAAAAAAAAATCAATCTTGCTGAAATGTGGATATTTCCTACTGGAAGTATAGCCTATAAGGCAAGTGAAAGAACCTTTCAGTCATCTCAGCTATGGTAAAAAATTAGCTAAAGTATTGTGATCCATGTGGGACACTGCAACATACAAGACACGTGCACAAATTACAGGGAATCCAGAAGTGAACAATAAAAACCGTTCTATGACTTGAAAATATTACCTATGAGGGAAGACTGAAAGAGCTGTTACTGGTTAGTCTAAGGACAAGACAGCTGAGTGTGGGCTGTACAATATTCTTTAAATATAACAGAAAAGATGCTATAAAGAGAAAATGAATATCTGTCTGTGTTATAAAGTGCAGCATGGAAGATGTGAGTGAAGCAGTAAGAGGAGCTGAGCACTGAAGTAGATTAAGAGAAGTATCAAAACCTCTATCCTCGAGGTTCATAGGAGAAGTTAGACTAATATCTGTGGACAGATATATCAACAGTAGCTGGGAAAAACATGCAGAGAAAAACAGCTGAAGGTCCCTTTGATTAAATAGGGAAAACAATGATAGAGGATTGACCCTTGCCTCCATGAGATTACCCTCTGTGGCTCTTCCATCTGTTAGCACTGAATTGAACTAAATTTTTGCAGCTGAAGACTAAATATGCTGAATATGTTTTGCCTTGGCTAAAATATGCTGTCCTGCTTTCGGCTGGGATAGAGTTAATTTTCTTCCTAGTAGCTGGTACAGTGCTGTGTTTTGGATTTAGGATGAGAACAAAGTTGATAACGCACCGATGTTTTAGTTGTTGCTAAGCAGTGCTTACACTAGTCAAGGACTTTTCAGCTTCCCATGCTCTACCGACTGAGAAGGCTGGAGGTGCGCAAGAAGCTGGGAGGGGGCACAGCCAAACTGGCCAAAGGGACATTCCATACCATGGGACGTCATGCTCAGTATATAAACTGGGAGGAGTTGGCTGGGGGGAGCGATTGCTGCTCAGGGATGGGCTGGGCGTCGGTCGGCGGGGGGTGAGCAATTGCAA
>NW_008794520.1:1063044-1100822 GCF_000699145.1 Aptenodytes forsteri
GGAGGGTGAGCGAGCAGCTGTGTGGTACTTAGTTGCCGACTGGGGTTAAACCACAACATATGCTTCAGCTACATCTATCAAAGATCATCATAATGACATGATGACAACTAAGACTGAATGACAGAAGACTATATAGTTTGATTATAACCAAAAAAATCTAGCTAAAAGCTGCCCCTTTCAAGGAGGGATTGATAAAAATTCTATTAAAGTAGAATGTGAATAGACAAGTGAGGTTTTTACCTTAGTAGAGGAAACGGAAGTATCGAACAAGTCAGCTATAGGCTTGTCCAAAGCCTGTAGCCATCAAGACATGATTTCACATTTATTGTTAGGGCTGACAGATCATTGATAACATGTGTCCCTGAAGTCCCAAAGGATCCCTGCCAATTCAGGAAGATTAGAGTTCCTCCAAAGAATTAGCACTAATTTAAGGTAATCACAAAGTCACATGGAGAATCAATGTTTTAGAATATTTCTCTGTTATGGGGAACTTTATTGTGCCACAGCAAGACGCTACAGCTTTGGGTCTCCAAATGCAATCAGTCTGTTTGCATGTTTTGGAGCTTGTAGAAAAGGAGAAGCTACATCCCTGATGAGGTAGTGAGGGAGACATCTCCCTTCTTTGCAGCTTCAAAAAGAAAGACACAGATCTTGATCATAATACTGATCTCTGAGAGCATATAACAGACATCAGAATGTCAATCTCATTCTTGAGAAGTGAGCCAAGGCCATTTCCACAGCTATTAACATTCCCAAAGAGCATAGCTAGCCAGGGAGAAGAAGTTGGCATATCCCTTTCTTATTAGTTTCTCATTACTCATTTACTACTGAAGGGAAATACCCTTATGTGATTGGAAAAAGTGACAGCCTTTACAGCTACAACAAAGCCCATCTTCCTTCCTAATTACTAGGTAGGTGATATGATCCTAAAGCATCCCAAGCAACAATTACAGCTGCACTCTGTATTCACATGGTAAAATGGGGAAACATATACAGACCCCAAGTTTCACTCATCTGAGCAGAAAAAGCTGAAAGTTTCCTTAGACATGGAGGCGCTAACCGTCTCCAGAGCAGCAAGCTAAAATTTCTTCTGAAGTGGTTTTTGCAAAAGCATGAGGGACTGGTTTCGACAGACTCCATGGCATAAACAGTTACTCATCACAAAAAGAAAACAAAGCACAAACTTCTTCCTTCCTGCCTGAGGACTCAGTAACATCTAATCAGTGAAAGCTAATCAGCAGCAAAGAAGCGGTCGAGACCTGCGCAACCATTGCATCCGACACAGCTGTAAGCCTGTGGCATCTTCCCAAAATCTAGATGTGCGGAGATGCAGCAGACTGACATGATTCTGTAGCGCCATGCGCGCCTCTAGCCAAATGCCCAAAATATAACAAAAGGCAAGTCCATCATCGCTCTGAATCTCTGCAGAGCAGCTGGGCAGGAAAACAGCTGGCTGACACAGTCCCACTCCTGATGAATAAGCACAGAGATGACACAGCTCTCCTCAGGGACACCACTCTTCAAAAGTTATCAGAGGTCTCCTTCCAAGCTACAGTGAAACACCACTGTCTTAGGTGGTCAAAGCTGCAAAATGCAGCTTTCTTATAGGGAAAAAAAAAAAAGAAAAATTTCTTACAGATTCAAAACCTTGTGTGCACATTAGATTTTAAGCCATTCTTCTTTCAGTCAATATCCATTTTTCTCACAATCATTAATTCCAAAAGAAACCTATTCAAATTCAATATTTGCCTTTTTGTCCCCCAACTCTTCCCCCCATGCTGTTTCTTCCAGAAAATCCACAGTATTGAATCTGTCATTACATTCATCTCCATGGCAACAAATGGGATGCCATAAAGAGTGTTTTAATCCAAGGACAGAGTGGTAGAAAAAGGTTAGATTCTGAAAGAGAGAATTCTTACTCAAAGACAAATATCAAAGATAATTGCAAACAGAATATAGAAAATTACTTGCTAAGTTAATTTACTTTTATATACATAGAAGTTTGCTCCTCTTCACAAAGGACATTCTCACCTTGAAATGCTGAACGCTCAGAATAATGTTTATGGGTAGAGGTGATTTAATATGCTAATATTTATCCCATTTTCTTTGATTACATGACATGCATCTTTTTTCTTATCAGCTGATAAGCTAGTTTATATTAAAATATGAGGAGAAGATGCTATGCTTGATTATTCTCAGTGGCGTCTGCATATTTCAGTAGGCTATGGGGTAACACAATTTATGAGAGCAGAAAACAGGCACATTTACAATACTTCCAGCATGATGGATTCCACAACCCCTTAACAAACCAGGCTGGATGCAAAAGCCAGTTAAATTCTGGCTGAGTATTATCTGCTTACAGTTTGATTCCTCCTACAAATTCTTGAAGTCCCAGAGAGATGCTCCCAAAAGGATCATGTGGGACATGGGCAAAAGAAATGCGACCCTTTATCCCCATCTCCTTTGTGCAATATAGCACCTTACCCAGCCCTCACTTGATCCAGACCCCCCTGTGAAAGTGGAAACAAATAAATTGGAAAATAATATGATTTTTCCATCACTGAAAACACCCAAAACTTTTGCAAAAATGCTGTTAATAGCCAAGACAAAAATAAAACTAAAAATAAAATAATTTTTTGTCAATCCTACTTTTTTTATGTTGACCTTTTATTGTATGTTCTTTCAAATGTTTTGATTTAACCATATAATTCCTCAGTCAATTTCTAAATTAACACTGGATCAAAGGAATAAGTTAAAAAGTTGATGTGCAGAAAGTCTCATGGACTCCTTCATGACAAGGACAGGATAAGAACAGCTGACACGATGGGGATGCAGGTGCTACTCTGTGCATGAATGATACACTCTAAACTAAGAGGTTGTTCACCCCCAAAACAAATAAAGCTAAAGAGAAGAACAACCATCAACTGAGTTAATTTTTCCCCATAAAATAATGTTTATGTCTTCTATTGTACTGTAGCACATTTGGATTTAGCAGTCAATGCACAGAACTACACTGTAACTCTTAGCAAAAACACAGACGTATTTTTCCTAACAATTCAAAATTAACCAGAGACTGCAAATATAGTTTACTAAGGAGACATGTTCCAATCACAACTGAAAGACTTCTGTCAAGCTATTAACTATCAGGAAAAAAAAGTCTAACTCGCGGACAAAAATAGCTTTAAGAAAGCATTAATGTTGTGACGCAAACTGAGAAAAGTGATAAAAGGAATACATAAAAGCACATATTATACAATATATTTTTCTAGGGTTTAGGCACAACAAGATACCTTACATACCAACAAGATACTTAAATTCTTTCTTAATGTGCCCTGCTAGAGAATCAGAGGGCATATGGCAGGGATCTGCCCCACTACATGCCTCCTTTGATGGTGCTTTGTATCTCAGCCCTCATGTCCATCTAACTACAGGTTTTGTGTTTCCAAATTCACGTTTCTATAAACATCATAGAGCAAAGAAAAAGTAAAGAAGAATTGAGTGAGTAATTCAAGGTAATATTTGAACCTACCTACCTTTGAAGTTTTGAGGGAGTGAAAGGGACTGGTGAAGGCTTTCCAAGGAAGCTCATTGGAAACTTTATTTAACTGGAAAATAACTGGCATTTCATAAAACTGTGTAAAACAGCCTTCTTAAGAAATCCTCCAGTAAGATAAAACTTGTCTTGTCACACGATGTCTCACCACTTGCTGAGCAATAAAAGCAGAAATGACAGCCATATGAAATTATATCATGTGGAGTAGCTTGTACTCTGTTTAGAAGTTAATTTTTATGCTTTTCCCAAAATGTTTTATCTCCCAAATAATATATTCATTTAAAATATTCTTCTTTGTCATCTACTGTAGCTATTGCAAAGTGGAATGATTTACAAATTTCTTAAGACACTTGCATATTTGCATTGTTACAAGCTGCACAAGTATTTTGAAACTGTCATAATGGAGGTATAGCAAAAATAATAATACTTAATACTATAATATCCATTGCCAATAATAGCAATCTCATTTTTCAGAATAATGTGTTTCTTTCCTCACTTAAATCACACTTCCATGGGGCATTTTACAGACTTTTTTTTTTTTCTTTAGCCAGGTGTTTTCTCCTGTGCTTAATATTGAATGGGTAAATAATTATTTTTAGGATTTGAACCAGAATCAATATCCATCAGAACAAAACCATCCAGAGGACTGTGTGCTCCTTTTCGTAATTAAAAAAAGAGCCATTTCAGTCAAAGAAACTGAAAAGTGAACAGCAGAAAAAAAAATCCAAATGCTTTTTGAGTTAATTTGAATGTCCCATTGTGATTATGACTTTTTCACTTTTTATCTGACCATAGGAAAAAAGCCCCAAGACCTAGTTATTTCAAACAGAAACTCCAAATGGCCTTTTCCGCCCTTTTCAACAATCTATGGTTTGCACTGTAACCCTGTAAAGTCATAAATTTGATCCTCCAGAAGAATGGGGAACATGCACTGTCTAGCTCTTGTGTGTCACCTTCTAGAGAGAAAGTAATCTGTGACGGTATTGTGCTAATCTTTTGAGAAGACAGAGTCAATATTTTGTCCATCCAGATGCACAAAATAATCATAACATTTTGATAGTTACTCCATATTGCTTTTTGTAGACTCCAGTGGGTAGTCCAACATACGGTCCTTAACTTCTCCACACAGGACTCACAGGGAAGCCTTTATACTTCTGTAGAAGCACATTTCGGTAGCAGTCTTATGTAGAAATGTTTTTTATAAGTTCTAAAATGCCTAAACCAAATCACACAGTGAATCACAAGGAAGCTTACAGGTAGATATTAGAATGGTTTTATTTTAACAAATGGAATATATATATTCCCTATGTTCTTTCCTTTAGATCTCAGTGATACTTTTATGTCTTATTTGGTTGCTTTTTCAATCATTCACAGCCTGTGAGGAAAATAAAAATAGTCCTCTATAATATGGTATGTGAAAAGTCAAGTCAGCTCTATCACGCTTCTTGCACCCTATACGTTACATCATTGCTTTGCATATAGTTAACAACAAGACATTTAAAGAATACTACAATATTAGTTTTCCTTCATCTGCCACTGATATGAACAAGAAACCCACCTACCAAAACTTAAGGCTGAGTTCACTTCTGCTTCACGTCTGAGTGTCTCTGGTATAACTAGACTGAAATCAATAGTTTTCTACTGACATCACGCTGGCACAGGAATCAAGATTTTCCTCCCTAACTAGAAAGAGGTGAAGCAACCTAATGCACATGTTACAGTTTCTTTTTACAGGCTAAGAGCAAGCATCTAAGTTCCTGGCACAGACCACTCCAAGTGATCTCAGGGGTAAACTGTATCTAGTTACTCAGCCTGAAGCACGCAATACTTGATTGACCACTTCCTTGCACAGCACATTGTGAAGAGTCTGATGCATCTAGACCATAATACCTGGGCTGGTCACTTCAGCCTTAGAACGGATTTTTGATCTTTTTTTCAAATAATTCACTTAGTCACTGACTGTGTGGAGAAAAAGTTGCAATATGAGCTTTGCTTAAAGCTAAAAGAGATCAGGGCTTGCCACATAACTACACAGAATAGATAGGGACCATTGTCCCCAGTTTGATCTCAAAAAATGGGAGGATATCATGGTTCTTTAACCTTTTAATGCCTGCTAGTCATTCCTCTGTTTCTTGAAAGCAAGATATGGCAGTTTGGGCTGGAAAGGACATACTGGAATGATGCCTTTCTCCATCAGGAACAAGAACTTACAGCACAAATACAGGCACAGGCTTCAAAGGGAACTTGATTGGACCAACGGGCAGAAAACAGTAACATTTTTATGCCTAAGTTCTACAGCACATGTAGTCATAATACCAGCTAGGACACCCAGTTTATTATCAGATATGGCAGTTTGGGCTGGAAAGGACGTACTGGAATGATGCCTTTCTCCATCAGGAACAAGAACTTACAGCACAAATACAGGCACAGGCTTCAAAGGGAACTTGATTGGACCAACGGGCAGAAAACAGTAACATTTTTATGCCTAAGTTCTACAGCACATGTAGTCATAATACCAGCTAGGACACCCAGTTTATTATCTGATCTTCCTTCCAAGTCCTTTAGAGAAGTCACACAAAAATTGGTACTAGCAACAGGCAAAACGTATCTTTAATCTGAAACTTCCAGATGCAACTCTTGCTAAAACACACATGAACCTCAGAATCTGTTTCTTCCCTTGAAGGAAGTTTAATTGTATCAATATCCAAAGTTACAAGGAAGCCATTAAAAATTAACAAACTTATGTCTTTAAATATAATGCATATATATGTTTAATAGGCTATGAATAACATCCCTGAGACTGCACATGATTGAACGTTTAATCCAGAGATCCTACATTTCCTCTTGTCAAAATAAGTTCAGGGTTTGTTATTGAAGAGTTGGGAAACAAGATTAATGAGCCCATGGCTTGTGAGTTATTTTTAGCCTATTTCTCTCAATGTATTGGTATTGTCTGCTTGTGTAGTCTAAAGTAAAATGGTACTTCATATGAAATACATTTGGTTACCATATTTATCTGGTTATTAAATTAATTTCATTATGAAGGAAAATGTACATCAATAATCATTTACACCTAAAAAGCCTCAAGTTGCAGCTTTTTGCTGAGATATTCAAAATGATGGAGAGGGCTCATTGGCATTCTCATTAATTTTAATACAAGATATGTATCTAAATCTTGTATCTAAATCCCAAGATTGTTTTGTAATCTCAACCCATTTTTCCTAATAACATGACTTCACTCATTTATGTAAAGATGCAACATGATTTGGCTATTTAATATTTTCTTAAATTTACATTACTGCAGAAGATCAAAGGAAACAAAACAATACTACATTACCTGCGTATGGCACGGAACAACACAGAGTAAGGGTGTTCTGTCAATGCTTTGTCACACTGTAGAGTGGCAAAAAAGCCTTGATGATTTCTATTTAAAGGTAATTATTTAGAGAGGCAAGCAGGGTCACTGATCAAAACATCAGAGATAATTTGGTTTTCAAAGTCATAATTGAATAATTAATTTCTCTAAAAATTAGGCAAAATAAATATGTAAACCAGTGAGACTATATTTGACAGCTCCTACATTCCTTTTAATATTGAATGTTTCTGTGGGTAAATTAGCAAGAAAATCTAACTGAATTAGCAGCATCATAATTTGAAACATGTATGTCAAAGTTTCAGTGGGTGGTCACTGTGAAGAATAAAGTAATTGAGTGGGTCAACTTCAAATATAGTCAATATACCCCCCTACACACCCCTTTAGGCAAAATAGAATACAAAACACTAGGGGAAAAAAAATAATATCCATGTAATTTTGAAACATCAGAATAAATTATAGATATGATTAGCATTTCATGATTTTCAGCAAAAAATGGTTGAGTCTTTTTGCTCTAATTACTTTTTAAAATTATTTGTGGGAAGAAATTGGCAAGCTTTTACACTATGTGGGTAGAACTTGGCAAGCTTTTACACTAAAAAGAGCATTTCATGTCTACTCAACTACAGGGAGAAATTAATACTTGAAACATCTCAGCAAATTAGCACTACATTTATTATGATGAGGCATTAGGGGTAATCAAGAACTGGTCAGACATGAAACAAGAGATGCTTTCCATTTAGAGCACCACGAACAAGCCATAACAGAGAAGTTTGAACACCGATCCAACTTGCTTTTTAATCATTACATTACGGACCACTTCAGATTCCTTTATTAAAGACTTTCTCAGCTTAAACCACTTAACTGGTCAACAACCTCTCTCTACAGTCTTTGCCCTGCAATTGCCGTCTTTGCTCTGCAAAGCAGCCGGGACAGCTGCTGTAATATAATGATGTCTTGTCAAGGTAATCAAGGCATTGCCGTGGTAGGTGATAATAACTGAATTGGAGAGATGTCAAAAGCGTAAACAAAGCATGTGATCTGACTGCCTTTTTAGAGAACAGAGGGTGGGAAAAATGATCGTTGTGTGTCAAAATACTTTGTGCCTTTTAAAGACAGTCCTGCGTAGATGAAAGCTAAAGGATGCTCCCACATTTAGTCAATTGATAAAATACACGAGGCAAGATAAACATGAGGGAGAGACAGAATCAAAGCAAGTCTGTAAAGTGCTTTTCCATCTCTGTAATTAACCAGAGTGCCAAGTGTTCGGCAGGAAAGGGTGCATCTGATCTGTGATCACCTCTGCATCTCTCAGCGGCACAAAGGGAAGCTTTCTGCTTCAGAAGCTGCGCTGTAAGGCAACCCAAATGTCATGCATCGTACCAGAAAGGGAAGATGGAAGTCAAAGGGTAAACTCAGCCTGCTGCATGTGTGTGCTTCAGCTGAGCCGTTATCCAAATGTCAGGTGCCAACTGGTTTAGTCAGAACAGGTGAAGCCTTAAAAGGGGATCCAGAAGAGAGAAAAAATTCAGAAGCACTATTAGAAAATGACAGGTCAGCTCTCTCCTTTTTTGCATGGTGCCTTGCAGGGCTTGATCCAAAGACCACCAAAGTTAAAGAAATATTCTACTGACTTTTGAAGCCAAACTCAGAGGCTGATCAAATACCTGGTGAAGTCATGCTTTTGTTTCTAAACCCTCCATCTCTGAACAGGCTTACAAATTTTGCCTTTGGGTGGGTTAGGATATAGGATTTCTGTCCTATCTATGCAATAGATAGGACAGAAAGGCAATACCCCCCCTGGTAAAATCATACAGCAAATTGACTAATATCTATTACATTTGTGGTCCAAAGGATGAATGAACGAACCTGGGTATTTAATTGTAGGCATTTAAATATGAATCTAGACATGTAAACAGGGGCCTAGATTGGCAGCAGTCTAAGCTATCATAATTCAGGTAACTGAGACCAGATATTGCTGTCTGATGCCCGAGTTGCTGAGCAACAAGTGCCTGAAGTGATGTGCGCGTGCTTACCAACTGCAAACAGGGCTCCCGGCCAACGGAAAATGTTAGCTGACAGCTAGTTGCTGCACTAATTTTCATTGCTAGGCTAGAAAAAGTTAAATCTATTTGCTCTAACTCTCATCAAGAGAAGAATAAACAAGGATTTTTTACGACTTCTTAGGTCCCAAATGGAACCCACTATACCTTTGGCTGGGAATGCTGTGAACGCTCCTCCAAAAATTGTTTCTCAGACTTCAGTGATGCAGTGCAGGATTTGGCTCCAAAGTAAATGACAGTGGACTTTGGTTCCTGAGCATTTTATACTATGACAGAGCATTTCCAGGAAATGAAAATTAAACCAAAATAGTACCACCCTAATTGTGGTACTTGCCAAGAGTCCAGGTATGCATTTGCTTTTCTCTTCAAACACTTGCTCCTGAAAAAGCTTGAGTGATCCTAGCTAACACATCACAGGTAACAAACTCTGATAAAAGAAGTTATTAGGGTTGTGTGATGTACTAATATTAGAATTATTGAAATTATTAAGGTTGTTGACAGAGTTCAAGGGCTGGCTGAGGAAAGACATCCTTTAGTATTTGGATATTGGCTTTGCCTCTGACTTGGAAATAAATTTTCCCCAAGGTAGTTTTTAGGATATGCTGTCCAAAGGTAAAGCCAAAGACTCTCCAACTCTTACCACAATCCACTAGACCATTTATGAGGAGCTATAAAAGTTTTACTTTGGACAGCTTAGCAGCTTTTGACTCCATCCCGCTGCCGCTGTACCTGAACTTTGTGGAGTATTTACACTTCCGCAGAATCTGAGGATTTTCTCATCAGCCTGTTTGTATCCTTATCTCTCAGTTCGTGCTGGTATCTTGATTGAGACAGAGATTCTGGTCACTGTAGATTGTCCTACTCATAGTAACTTATGGATATTGGCTATACCATGTATGCATGTGACCAAATGAAAGAGGAGCCTGGGAGACAGAGATGAAGCTATGGCTTAAGAATGCAGTCGGGGAAATAGTTGTTATGAAATACTCATCAGGAAATTCAAAGGCAAGCCTAAACAAGTTAGCAAGTTTTGGGCAGCAGGTCCAAAAAAAAAAAAAAAAGGCAAGACCAGCTTCTTTTTCACTTTGTAATGTTCCTACTAGCAAGTTATATTATGCTCTTGCTTTAAAGGTTGCCTTGGGTCACGATATTCACATGTAGTCATAAACTCCCAAGAAAAATCCAGTAAGACATGCTGAAATACAAGTGAGACATTGAAATGTTAACTTTGCCTAAGATTAAGAAAAGAACTGTAAGAGTTTTAAGCACATGATATTTTGTACTTGAAGGATTGCACCTGAAGTACTCTGAGAAAGAATTATAAGAGAAGCTATGATCAGAACTGTGATATCCCTCATTTTAATTTTGCTGGAAATACAGAGGATGACAACTCTGGCACTTTGGGGTATGATTATAAAGCTCACTGGGTTTGGTGGGCTTTTGGATGAGGTCCAGGCAAAACTAGTGAGCAATCAAACTTTATCAAGGACATCATGAGACACGGTTAAAAACCACAAGATTCATTGTAGTCCCAGTGAGTCACTAGCGGTAACATTTTCACAAATTTCAGCTGAAGCTGAAAGGGGATCGTGGCTATGTTTAAATCAATGGACCGAGAAACACTTCCAAGATATTAAATACAGGTCTGTGCCCTTGAACATCCTGACTCCATTAGGGAGAGAGATTTTTGCATGCAACAGCCATCATGTTCTGATTTCCACTGAAAAGAAACCCAGCCCACAGATCAGTATCTTCTAGCCAAATCCTTGATCTGGAACAACCCACTAGGGAAGGTACCATGTCAGCCAGAGGCAATGTATCTGTCAGCCCAAATTCCCCTTTCCAAGTAGGACTGAGCATAATCATGTAAACAGATCAATATTGAACTATTATGTATTACTGTGACTTCCTCACTGCACTTGATTTGGTTTTATTTAAAGTGACTTCATGAGAAAATATTTTACAAAATTGCATGGAAAGTTTCTGCAGGAATGGAAAACCTGAGACAGTTCATGCACGTGAAGGCAACGTTTTGAAAACCTCACTTTCACAGAAGGTTTTAATTTCTCAGAGGAATCAGGACTTCCTACCCCTATACTCAGCTTATTAACACTGAATAAATATAGGTACTGGAGACACAGATAAGACACATTGAATTTACAAAGGTAAATATGTGTTCCCTGAAAAGCGCTCATCCATATTTCAACTCGATGACCCTTGCACTGCCAGCAAAACGAGCAGCTAGCTGGGCACCTCTGCTGTGTGACACAGACCTGCCTGGAGCTCTGCCAGCAGAAAAACATTGGAGATGTTCCCAGTTGTGTGACTGGACTGAATTCCCACAAGATGGGAACTTAAGTTACGAAATAGGCATATTTGCATGTACACTGCTTCTGGGACTGATACAAAAATGGAAGGGAAGAGGATTGAGCTGGTGAGGAAGTTGGAAGGTGAACACTAACATTATGTGTAACTAAATGCCTTATATCCTTTCACTATCCTTTATCATATTTTCATGATTAGTAAAATTTCTTCTACAAAGAGTTAACAAAAAAAAAGATTTTAGTCAAATGAGGTTAAAGATTTTCAGAGCTACACCAAGAGGCTTATGGGCTTCTTCAATAACTTTGCAGTAACTGGCAGTGTCCTGGCAAAGTCAGGGTCCTGGCCACCTCTCTCTTAATCAGGTGCTGACCATTTTTGTAACACTGTGCATCTATTATCCAGTCTACTACTCATTTCCATGGGTGGTTTTGATGTCATCCAGGAAGACATCTGAGGAGAAGACAAAAAGCAAAAGATTTTGTTGTTACTTGGAACACTAAAAATTACTTCAGAGGCTATTTGTATTTACAGTTCACTGAAGCTGGTTCTCTGCTCTTCCTTAGACATATTCCACTGTGGGAACCCCTCCCAGGGACACTAGTGATCTCCACCTACCCACAGATGATTTGCATAGCGAGTACTCCCTGCAACCCTACAGCCCCAATACCGTGACAAAGAAGAGAATACCTATGGGGCCAAAAATAAGGTAAACACATCTTAGTGAGTTATAGATTATGTACACCCCTTTCATGTTTCTAAAGAAATGGCAATAGGAAACATTTTGTCCAAATAAGAGAGGTGAACTTCCGTATTATGTTTGATTCTTATTCTTATTCCCCCTTCATCAAGTAGGTAGGAAGGAAGAAAAAGAAATTGATTTTGAATTAACATTAAAACATAAAAATGAGCAATTATTTTCAGTTTTATGAAAAGCTGTGTACCTTCTGTATACCTGTAGCTGTACACTGTCTCCTACAAAGTCACACAGCATTCCTCAAAACGTTCCACGCATTTGGTATCTTTACTGTGTTTCAGAAAGTAAAGATACCTCTCAAAATGGAATTAAACAGCATGTATCCACTCACAAGAGCATCGCTCTGCTCCCTGTATCTCATCTGCCAAGCTCATTCTCAGAAAGTGAGTCTGAATGAACTGGTTAAGCACATATTGAAGGACAAGCTTAGAAGAATACTTAAAGAAAGCATGCATCCCAGCCAGTGGGGAATGTAAATGTTTCCACATGCTGGAGCCAGCAAAGCTGCTGAAATGTGAGATAACATTCAGCAGAGGATCCCTACATGAAGATCTCATTCTGAATGTGACTTTCATTATGGCTTGTATTTCATAAAAGAGATGGGCACAAGGTCAGTGGAGTGACAGTGTCACAAAAAGAAAGTAGGTCTTGGCTCAAATGCTAGACCAGATGTTAAAAGCAGAGGAAAATCTAAAATTATCCAAAGAAGGCTACAGGTGGTGGCAGGGACTACGGAATATGAAGCAGAAGGACAATTTTTACATTCAATCTTGTGCGTGAAGAACAAAAAAATAAAAGCCTCAAAGCAGCAGCTTCTGCATTAGATTCTCTGTCAAAAGCAAGCAGACTTGAAATTCTTGACTGTGGTGTAAATATGTGCAGGATCTGCACTCCAAAGTGTAACATCACCTGCTTGAACATATTGCTATAGATACAGGCAAATCATGTCATGGATGTCTTGGGTCCAATGCTCTGCCAGGAGAAAAATTAAGGATAATTTGGGAGAAAAAACATTTAGAGTTTATCTGAGAGACTGTTGCCTACCTGCTAGCCAAGCGTCCTGTATGTATGTATGTATGTGCTTCTTTTGCTTCTGCCCTTACGGTTACCTTTAAACATCTTGACCAAGGATGCACTGGGTACGCTGGTAGCACCCTAGAGTCATGAGATCTTCTTAGATCCCTCCCTTCTGAAGGAAAGAGTAATAGGCTTACATTTTGCTATGCGTTCAGGGATGTATGTGGGACTAGCCCACTGTATCTGAACTCCTTTGCAGCTAGAGCTACTGGTGAAACATCAAAAGTCCTGCCCTATCACATCACTGGCAAAGAAAAAATGAGGTTGTGTTTATGCCTATTTTCTTTTAAACTCTAAGCACTAATGTACAGTATGGCACTGTGTTATCTGACATACTAACCATTATGCAAAATGTATTCACTTTAGTCTTATGTTTTCCCAGCCTTACTCCATGCTTCTTTCTTTGCATCCTATAACATATTCAGGATAGCTACTATCTCTTTTTTATATGTTAACAAAGCAGTTTACACAAGAAAGCCTTGTTTATTGTTTGGCTCTGCAGTTCTAGTATAATACAAAACAAAAAAATGAGAAAAACTAATAATAATAGTAATGAAAATAACAACAGAATATTGCCAATAGAAGAGAAGACATGGAAGGAAAAAAAAGCATCTATCCTTGACTACACAAATACAAAATTAATGTGCAAATACATTCATAAATTAAAGCATTGAGTTCTGATTGCTGTTATTTCTGGAGCCGTATTATTCATTGTTTGCTGTGTTGTACTGACTTATATTGTACTCTTGTGGGAATTCCCTGACAGCTATGTAAAAATGTTCATTTATCTTGCAAGTTTCATGAGTTTTAGCACAAGTAATCATTTGTACCAGAACTGCTGTATTTGTTATACAACATAGATTTTTTCTTTTTTAAAAAATTTTGATAATTTGAATAGAAATACAAGAAAATGTAATATAGTTACAACATGTTTAGTAAAGAGTGAATAGAAAAAAAGAATAGTTTGTCAATACATCATTGACTGAAATCTTTTGACAAACCTTTAGAAATAACAAACAGAATTAAGAGAAATCAGCAATTCCGTGAGACTGATTTTCAGAGCCTAAAAGGGCTAAATTCACCAGGGTGAATTTTCAGATCCACAGTTTTATTGGGTCTGCCAGATCTCTGACAGCTTCACCAGCTGAAGCTCTGCTTTGTGAATAAGACCCAAAACCACCCTTTCTACTCTTGAGCTATCCATCATTTTTATAAACTTAAATTGCAGCCTGTGTTACATATGGAAGGCTCCTACTTCACATGGATACAAGTGGAAATTGTAAAGCCATCAAGCACAGTGCCCTGTACCAACATGATGCTATTTCAGGAACACCTGTGCTAAACACCTGACCTACTGTGAAAATGCACAGTATTCAGCAGCCTTTAAAATTTTTCATTTGTTACCCATGGCAAGAAAGGGAGGAGGTGAAGTGGCTGCATTACTAGACTGTAGGATAAAAAAAAAAAGCCACACTGAGACAATGGATTTTAACTCCTAGAAAGACCTTCTGCTAATCTGCCCGGAAGGCACCCTGGGGCTTCTTCACCTGTTGATCAATGTACCCTGTTTCCACACTGATATTTAATCACTTCCCAATGGGACTGGAGGGAAGTTCTAAATATAACCCCGGTGAAGCATGTTATGAAGAACTAGGACCCACGGTTTCCATTACTTTCACACAGAAAACCAAGATGAACATTAAGGTTTGCTCGTTTAACAAAATCTGAGCCACCCCACTCCATGCAGGGAGAGAGAGCATAGGAGTGGAGAGCCAAAAGGTGGGTCATTAACATGAAGGACACTACAATGCTATTGAGCACATGAAGTTAAACCAATAAACTATGAAGTGTTACTAGCAGAAATAACTTGGCTTTAAACTACACTGGATTATGCTATCAACTTGGAGAAAATAGTTGCTTAGGAAAAGAGACCAAAGAATCTCAGTTCACTGCTGGCACAGCAGACTATAAAGTGACCTGCAGAGTCTCAGCAAGAGCATACTGGAATAAATGAACAGTGAATCATTTTCATGAATGAAAAGTAAAAGCCTCCTCAGTGAAGAGAAAAAAAAGAAGAAAAATTGAGGACAAACTGAAGAGGATCATGAAATAACTCTCTCACCTGTAAGATTTAGGACAGAAAAGGAAACATGTTGAAGAAAAATAAGACCAAAGATACATTTCAGATTCTCAAGAAATGCTCGAGTTCTGCATGGAAATGTATTTACATAAATATTCAAGCTGTAAACATTCACAAGTACTCACATGAATACGCTTGTTTGGAATCTCCATGCTAGAAAAAAATTGTACAACTCATGCTCCTGTCCAGGTGAAGTTACAGGTCCCTAACCAGGGACCAGAAAAGATCCCACCTGACTAATGCAATCAGTCCTGGAGAGTGACCCGGAGCTTACAAAGAGACGAGATTCAGAAGAGCCCATTAGAAAGCAAACCGACATACCAAAGTCAGAAACAGAAGTAAAACATGCCAAGTTTTGACAAAAAAGGTGGGTATCCACCACTAGCTATATTACAGAGAATGTTTTTTACACTTCCAGCAGGAATACTTCTGCAAGATTTATCGACATAAGTATTCCCAGCAGTTTCTCTTTCTACCAATTAGTAGGCAGCCATGTATGATCTCTGACTGCAAAAGAGCTTAATGTTCAATCCTTGACCCACAGAAGTCACTCAAGCTGCTTATCCTGCCGAAATGCTCATTGCCCTGCGCTGAGCAAAAGATTTCATGTGGATCACTGAAGAGGGAGAAACAAGATCAAAAGGATGAGGCCAATTAAGAGATGCTGTGGCTGATGCAGTAAAGAGTAAAAAAATATTTTCTTTGTAAGTTTTAAGTCGGACAAGATGCAATCAAGGAAGCTAGAAAGAACAACATTACAGAATATGACCAAAAGCTGGCTGATTTAAGAAGTGTTTGTTATAAGGCTGACAAGAAAAGGGCACATTTTACAGGTGGTGTGGAAGATAGGGCAGAAGAATTTAGTTGGGCCATTAACGGAGGAGTTGTTAAAAAATGACAGAGGACCAAATTATAATCTGTTGTAAACAACTGTTTTATTACACTTTCCCAGTTGCCATCAGCAGACATTCTGTCCTCGAGCTGGAAGAAGTGAGTTGGGTGGAAGACAGCTGACAATGACAGAGGAGAGAAGGATCATGGGTGAAATAATCATTGAATAATACAGTTTTATTTAATACTGTAAATTGAATTTAAGCGGGGAACACAGATCTCCAGGACGACAAAAGTACAACCCCAAAACATAATAAAAAAGATTGGAACACTGAGAAATGCCTTCATAGTGTGCAGCTTTTCCTCCAGAAATTTTTAAAGATAATTTGTCACTTTTTATAAATGTCAAAAAACTTAGTTTTGCCTGCAAGACCTTTGAATTTATTGCCAAAACTATCATAGAAATGGCACTAGCAGTTTGATCCAAAGGTCACCAAAGTCAGCACCACTGTTTTCACAGGGCTTTGGATGAAACAAAAACATGCCCTGTACATATTTTAGTATAGAATAAATAAAATTAATCAGAGAATGATAAGAGAAAAGAGAAGGGAAAATAAGGAATGATCAGCCCTAAAATTAAAGTCACCGTGTACCTTCCTCTCTACCATTACAACTGCTATTTTCAGAAGAGAAGGAAAGGCAAACTCCTTTCCAGTACAGCCTGTTTAAGTACAGCAAAGATTACACTCTCTCAACAGTCCTATGTCTCTCCTTTATTAAATAGTCCTGCTTTGAGCTACTTGCTTCTGTGCTTCTCTTGGGATGGCCTAGAGCATATAACTGGATCCACTTCATATGGAGAAAAAAGCCTGCATTAGCCAGCAGTTGCAACAGCAGATGCTTGTTCACTTGTGAAAATAAAGACAGAAAGTTTCCATCAGTCATTTAAAACTATAAACATAACAGGCTAGGTAAGCTTTCAGCAGCTTTGCTGTGCATGTGGTCATACGCTTTTTCCCTTTCTAAAACCAGTACTCAGGCTTTCAAAAAAAAATTCATTGCCCTTAAATAATGCTGTAACAGTCAGTGAGAATCGCAAAGCCATCCATGCCAGTTGGCAGCGCTTCCTCAGCAATATGTCACTGAAGTAATTGTATCTCAGTACAGATTAGCACCATGCATCAGCCAAACGAGAGCCTTTGATGATGTATCAATGACAATAGGACTGTCCAAAAAGAAGAGATGCATTCAAAAAGCAGCCAGCTTTTTTTTGACTATGAAAAGGGGAAAAGGACTTCCAAAAAGGGAAGATGTTAAACAGGATATATTGTATACCGCTTTTGACGGTGATACAGGTGATCTGAGTAAACTAGGGCTGATCCTGCTGAAAGACTGCTGCCCTCTGCAAAAGTAAAACTGTTTATTTCCTTGCATCACACACAGATACATGCAATCCTCATGTGACTGAGTACTCTCACTTGGGCAAGTTGCACTAGGCTAATAATGAATTTCAGGGCAAAATCTCTGGTAAAGGCTACTCATCTGCCTAAGGACTTCCAGATGACCACCAGTTCTGTTACTTATCACCTTTTTTTTTTCTTTTTTCTTTTTTTTTTTTTTTTTCCCCCACCAGCTTCTCTGCCTTCATTAACCCACAGGGCTTCTTTATACCCTAGATAAGTATAATTAGGGATTAAACATGTTTATAGGATGGATGGTGCATTACTTAAAATAGGTAATCTCCTACCAAGAGCATCTCTTCTCTCAGCATTATGGACCCAGCACTGCAGGTCCAGGACCAACACCCAAGCTTTCAGACACGCCTCATCTGTGGAGCAGGGTTGTGACTTACGCATTTGCTAACCAGCTAGTTATCACGGGCTGAAAGGTAGCCGCATTCATACCTACAAAGCCCTGAAGCTAGGAATCTGGTAGGATTAAAATAACAGCTAACGTGGCCCAGCTCTCAGCTCTTAAACAACAAGAGATTTGCTTGCTGTATTCGGGGAAAAAAGCTGAAAGCATGCAAACAGTCCTAAAAAGTAAAGGGGTGGGTTTATTTTTAGAAACTACTTTTTTCCTAATTCCATGTGTTGAGGACTCCATTTCATCATGCTGCATAAGGGATTCAGATTTCATAGCCAGAGCTTTTCCCCTTTCACACCAGAACAACACCAGCTGCTTTGCCTTTTGACCTTTAGGCACATGGGGAAAACAAACGGGATTTAGGCAACAGAGTGATCTTTTCTTGAAAGAGCTTGTTCCCCTGGCGTTATGCAAAGCTGGTGCAAGTCTGCAAGCAACATAAGCAGCCACCAAGGGATAGCATAAAATCAGAGCAAGTGCAGCTTTACTGTCTAAGCTGCAAAATTCAACTAATGTGGCAAAATGGGTGCATTAGCCTTACAATTTCATACAGCATTCAAATTATTTTTAAGTCATTTGGAAAAGTAGGTGTTTTAACAAAGTACTGTAGATCAAGAAGGCTTTTCTTTTTCCCCTGGGTGGACTTAGGTGGAAGGAGTAATTTTCCCAGGAAAATCAGCGCAACCAGCAAAGAGATCAAATTTTGACCTTCTATCTCATTCTTCTATACATCCTTCTTATAAAGGCACAGCAGATTTCAGAAAGGCGGGAGGTAAGCAGAACTTTTAGGACTGATTTCATCCTTTTATTTCATGTAACAACATGGTAATGTCTCATGTTTCAAAACAAATCTAAAGAAAGTGAAGAGAACAGGACGTCTATGAGTCACTAACAGGAGTTAAATTCAACTCTTCCTTTCAGCTTTCCCTTCTTGTTAGTTTAGTATTGTGTTAAATCTCCTGTGAATAACAGAAGGTGAAAAAAGAACATGTTTGTATCACATGATATGGAGGAACATCTAAATCTGGAACTATGCTGACAAATGGGGGGCCGCTGCTCCCCTCGGCCATCAGGAACCTGCAGCAAGGAGCAATCTTCCTGTGCCTAGAGCAAGCCCGAGTGCTGCATGAGCTCCCCAGGGACAGTGCACTCACGCGCTCCGGCGGGTGTGCAGCAATCTGCCTCTGCATGTGCAAATAAATACACACATGAGCAAACGTCCTCCCAGGCATGCACACACTCTCATATACATAAGTGTCTTACAGCAACCTGGAGTTCATATTTATAACGATGAATTTTAAAGTAGCTTTTTTCAATAACTTGTTTTTTACAAAAACCAGTAATTTTTGCTTTGATGAAGGCTGTTGTTTTAAATTTCAGTGTTCCCTTTAATCAGCAGTGAGATACAGGAGCATAGGTCAGTAGATAGACAGAAGCTCATTCACTAACACGTGGACTAACTGCTATGGATGGTGATGGACATAGTGGCTGAGGAGACCCTATGGAGCTAGGGGCTGCTTTGCAGATTGGGATTTCTTAGATATCTGTGTCCTGCCACCCAGACAGCATTGTCCGAGCAGGGTCCTTATCTAGCTGTCTCAGAAAACCAAAAAGCAGGTGTGTACGTGAGACCTGCAGCCTGCAATTTCAGCAGCTCTCTGTAGGCTGGCAGGGCCATGGCAGCACTGTGAGTCCAGGAGGGGACTCCTCTGTAGGGGTGTGCAGGGAGGAGAGGAGCTGCCTCTGTCCTGGCAGGTCTCCCAGCCGCTGCCCTGGCACCATGCTTCCCTACTACACAACAGGGCTCAAACGTGGTATGAGTGCATGGTTGGGGGGCACGGCACACAGATTTAGGCCACTTTGTGTGGGTATGGGTCAGGACTGCCAGAAAGAGCACAGAACAGAGCCGAGTGGAGCCCATATCGTTTCCCTGCGGGGGTCTGTCTGGGTTGATCCAAGCCAGCCATGCTCTGCAGATTAGGCAGTAGACGCAGTGATCCCTCTGACTGGTATTCGCCACTCCCCAACAACCATTAGATGAAGGAACGAATCCAGCAAATGCAGAAGGCACTTTTGTGCTGAATAATCTGCAAAGCATCTTTGGACAGACATTGAGATTTCTGCTGTGAGAGAGAACCAGGATAACGCAAAATTGAACTCTAGCCCTTTCCCTCAATAAGCCTGTTTTTCTTACCAAGTCTGCTACTCAATCCATTTCTGTATACCCGCCAAAAAACCCAAGAGACTCAAAAGCACAAGATAAATCATAATAAATCAATTGACTATTCCCCCAATGCCCTAATTTGTGCCTTTATTTTGCTCCAGTAAGGAAATAATGAGACGAAGAAACGTAACCTCATTTTTAAAAAGTCGTTTGCCAAAAGAAGGGTGTTCTGTTTCTTTCAGCAAGCTGGAGTTAGCAAAACAACACTAGAGACATTAAATGCAGACAGTTTTTTTATGATACATTGCTTCCTATTTATTGCAGAATATATAACTGTGTCCAAAAAAGAAACAAGAAGCCAACTACATGAAGACTCACACAACAGTTTTAATTTGACTGGCAAAACATGAAAAGCTTGTCGATATGAGTCCCACAAAGTCCAGGTTTGCTTTGTGTCAGCAGTACACAGGTCCCAGAATGAGTGAGAGATGCCAAAACTAAAAAGGTGCTGCAAAAAGGGAAAAGAAGGGTGGAGGGGCAGGACTGTCTGGTTAGCCTTATTATTTATTTTATTGTAAGATAAATTTAGTAGGTATTTTGACCATTTAAACATTCTGTGGAAAAATAGTTATGCTACAGATCCTCTCTTGCATCACAAACTGGAATTTTAAATAAATAATAATAATAAACATTTAATAATACATATTAAAAATAGACAATCATGTTCTTAGGTATCCACATCACTTCCACTTATATGCTGAACTGATTAATAGGTTGTAACTTCTAACAGTAGAAAAGAAGAGGTAAAGAAAAATACAACCTTTTCCACATAGCTTTAACTTGGGTATGTTGAATTACTTGAACTGATCATTAGAGGACCAGAAATGTGATCTCTGTAATTTTGACATGAAAACAGTAGATACTTGGCAATAAAAAAGAAAGACATTTTAATAAGAAGATACAAACAACATTCATAACAAGCAATAAACCTATCAGTGAAGTTCTTTACTTACTTAAAGCAATGTCATACGGTTGATGTTTATACACAAGAAATTTTTTCTTTCAGCAATAAGCAGTTTGAAAAATTAAAGGTGCCATTGTTTTTTTAGAAGCAGCTGCTGAATCAGGAATGCCCTTCCTAGTGAAGCAAAACAGTCCTAAATGACCTGAACATTTCTGAGAATCATAATATAAACCCTACTATGCTGAAATGAGTCTTTCCCCGATAGAGAAGTTTTGACTGGGATCCAGATTCCAGTGCCTTTTCTCATAACAAACAGTCATTTACTTCAGGAAAAATTTCATTAAAACCTGAAGTTCTCAGCTAAAATACTTGAGACAATCGTACCTTCTGCAACTGAATAGTTGCTTTTGAAGACAAAGGTCTTTAAAAAAAAAAAAACACAATTTGAAAGAAAAAGATGCTTGTTTACCTTTTCTTAATGTTCATCCTCAAAAGCTGTTTCATGGAGAAGTAAAAAGACTTTCTAGCTATAAAAAGCAGCTCATTTTTGTCTTTCATCAGCAACCTACTTCACAGATAGAGCTATGAGAGAAAATGGTCTCTGGCTGCAGCTTTCAGTACCCTCAACCTGAGAACTGCTGCCGATAATACACATCCAAGTCTGACACAGCATGGCTCTCTCCAGAGAAACTGGGACACCGGCCACAACCTAAACCTGTGTACTCCCCAGCTGGGGAGTTTTATTAGGATGTGAACACATATCATAGAATTACGGAATGGTTTGTGTTGGAAGTGACTTTCAAAGATCTTCTAGTACAACCCCTCTGCCATGGGCCTTTCACTAGATCAGGTTGCTCAAAGCCCCGTCCAACCTAACCTTGAACACTTCCAATGATGGAGCATTCACAACTTCTCCAGGCAACCTGTCTCACCGCCCCCATAGCAAAAAAATTCTTCCTTATATCTAATCTAAATCTACCCTCTTCCAAGTTTAAAACCATTGCCCCTTGTCCGATCACTACAGGCCCTGGTAAAAAGTCTTTCTCCATCTTTCTTATGAGCCCTCTCTATATATTGAAAGGTCGCAATAAAGTCTCTGCAGAACCTTTTCTTCTCCAGATATGATGCATCCTTCAAAAACTATCATTTTATGACATAAAGTGACTTTACAGTGAGTGATTAATCCTGAAGGTTTCATCTGAAATGGTTTTGCGGGTTTTGGTGATTATATCAGATTTGCAATGAAACAAGAACTCTGAATAGATGGCACTGGTACAATACAAGGCAATATACACCAGGGTGGGTACAGATCCTGGTAGCAATTCAGTGAGCCTCCAGGAAGGGAAGCAGCATTCATTTTCCAACAACACTTTTGGTCTAGTTTCTTTGTAAGAGACATCTTTCTCACAGTAAGAATTACCTTGAAATACAGTTGTGGGTTTTTTTAGTCAAGCCATGACAACTTTGGAACTCAGCACAAGGGGTTTCTTTCATATACTACTCAACAATCAAACCGCAACATTTCCTTGAAAAGACAGTGCCCTAAAAAAACATGAAATAGAAATGCACTGAATGCAAACATTAAAACATTATCAGTATAAAATACTGATCTGTGAACCATTTCAGAAATCACAAGTATCTCAGGCCTCTCAAATGTAAGTATTTCTGTGAAATTTGGATAGGGGAGTTCTATCATTCCACATCTCCAGATTGGGAGGAGAAGATGGAATAGCATGGCTATTCAAATTCACTGACAATCGGCAGGTCGTATCCTTTAGAGTCACACCCACGGAAATCTCCCACTATATGTTGCTTCATCATTGCAGGCTCCAATGGCAGTTAATATCACTGGAATTGGTGGATGTTGTTTCATACCAGTTATCAAGCAGGAGAATATAACGCACATAACCGTAAGATAAGTCTCTGTCTTGTTTTAGTGGCTGGTAAAATATTAGTTCTATTAAAGTTGGCAGGTTAAGGCTAGAGGCTTAAACTTTACAAAGGTACCTGCATATTTTTCAATTACCTGAGCATTAGCAGGAGACTACAAAGGACCCAGAGAATGCCTGAGGCATCCTAATGTCTTTGGATGTGCTGCTTTGTGCCTAATAGACCCAAAGTAACTTTGTTAGAGATGCATAAAATGGTTGCCTCCAGCTTTGCAGATCCAACTCTGTTTGGCCATCTGCAAATGCTGGGGTGTTGTAATGCTGAGTGTTATCGAGTCAAAGTGCCTTTGTCGATGCCAGTGTTTACATCCTGCAGCAGAAGCTCAGGTTTGATGCAATTCCTATTTAAACAAGAATTTAATCGCCGGTGTCAACTGGCCTTGCATCAGGGCTTTAGAGGGAAACCTCAGTCCCACTCCCTTGTAATGACCTACATTGAAACTGTTCTCAGAGGACTATTTCAATTAATTCAGACAGTTGTCAGCTGGATTCCTCTCCTCACCTCTTTTTAGCACTAGTTGTCAGCTGGATTCTTCTCCACACCTCTTTTTAGCACTAGTTGTTTTATTGCCATTTTTCTTACCTTACTAAACAGAAGCAAAAATTCCTACAAATATTTCTTAGATGATGCTAAGCTAGTGAACTTGAATGAAATTACTTTGGATAATGGCAGCCTAAGGAATTTTTTTTTTTTTAATGCTAATTATATTTGTCCTTAACGAACATGAAACAGAGCACAGGAAAATGTGCAGAGTGTCTTTTTATCAAGTAAAAATACAGAAAAGCCAAACAAATTTAATTTGTTGGGTAAGGAAGTACAAGAGTAAATAGGCAAAACCTGTTACTCATTTCAAGAGAGATTTTATTTTCCTCAACAAAATGCACTGCAGTAGGTACTGTTTTGAGACTAGCATTACATTCCAGTGTGGAGACTATCACCTACCATTACGAAGTTGCAGAAAACTGAACAGACCCCACTCTGGGATTTCAAGTGACATAACCACTTGCGTAGGCTGTCCCAGGCCTGCCGCTGAGCTCAGAAGCAGCTCTGCACCTAAGGCAAAGAGGAGCCAGGAGAGCACTAACGTAAAGGATCAAGACCCAGATATGTAGTTTCAAATAAAAAAAAATGCTTCTAATGAACTATCTTGATGGCTCTGGATTTCAGATTCCTGAATAGTCCCAAGGCCGGAATTGTTCTGATTACAGTTAAAATAGCAGAACAGCTAGGAAAGCAAGCTCACATGCAGCTCCAGGCTTGTTTCCTTGGACTCATAATGTTAACCCTGAGACGCGTCTTGAGAACATTTCCTAATTCACCTCTAGCGTGGGTCATGTAACTGCCAGCAACATTTGAATTAAAGATGTGCCAGTTGTGTTTGGAGGGGTTGCAGAAGGTGCAATGTGAAGCACCTCCTTTATTGCTATGAACTAGAAAAGCTGCTGAAAGACAAAGGGTTCTACCCCTTCCCTCTCATCCATTTTTGTGGCTCTTGTTTCGTGACAAAATGAAGTTCTAAATGAGAGTGCAAACATAGGTGCAGATACGTCCTGCAGAGGGCCATCAGTCATTAGCAGCCGGTGACAAGACTCCAGGGACTGCCACAGGAGCTCCAGCTCATCTTGTGGTGAGACAACATCCCCATTAAGGAGCCTGTCATTTAATAGCATTCTTAACCCTACCTTGCTCACTGCTTATTAACCTAATTTTTGAACTGATCATTTGAACTGATGGTCTGGTAAACTACAGAGAATTTTCTTGCTATCTGTTCCTCTTCTCCACTACAAGTGTAACAAGAGAGGCTCAACAACACAGTCTCAAGACAACCTAAAACCAGTACTTCAGAACTTATAAGACAGTTGTTCAAGTTCTTAGATCAGTTCAAGCAGACCATAAATTAGTCCAGGTAGACGGGGTTAGCAATATTCCAGCCAAATGCTTCTGCTTTGGGCCAAGACCCCCAAGACATCAGCGTGTTGCATCTGCAGGTGTGCAACATAGGGTCCAGATCTTCATGGGTACTCTGGATGTGCAATGACTGCATAAACCTGTGCATATACCGCATACATCTGTGCATATATGATCAGATGGGCTCTGTAATAGGTAGCAAAGTGATAGGAAAAACCTTAATACAGTAAAAGTACCAATATTTGTGATCAGTGTTTCAAAGAGGTGCCATCTATTCTCATCATCGTATAATAAGTGTTACTTTGGAAGTTTTCACTATATCTGAAGGAGAGCATTAAACCTAAATTGATTAAAACTGATATCTAAAATGAATCCATTTTCATTCACAATTCAAACCAACTGCACATTCAGCAAGTGGCTGAAATTAGGCTCTGCTCCAATTGAAACCACCTTGGACGGCAGCGAGCTTCTTAGCTGCTTCGGCCAGAGTGCTTGCGAGTATGCACAGCCGCCGAAATGTAACCATCTAAGAAACACTTGCCCAAACTGTAAGTTCCTAGTAGGTTTCTGGAACAAAGATTTTTTGGAGCACCTTCTCAGATTAAGTTTCATAATTCCATCTTCTGGATGTTTCCCTCGCCTCCAAATTTGCTAAGCCAACTTCAACTTTAACTCTTCATTTTCTAACTTTTGTAAGTTCCGTTCATATTCTTATTGTTATTTCTGCGTCACTGTTTTTCTGGCTTAGTGGTTACTTTGTTACTTAATGCAAATCAAATCCATTTGGAAACCAGGGAAGATTAATAGATCTTGGAAACAATATCTGCGGGAATACGAGATACTAGCTTCTTGCCAAAGAAAAAGAACTGGTCAACAAGTAAGTGTACTCTAGCATACTATGCAAATTTTGCTTCCCTGAACCGACATGCAAGAGTAAATTCTTGGCTTTAGCCTTTACATTCTCTGAATAGTCATTGCAAAAGTAAGTATTGTACAGAAAGTATGACAGCATGTAAAGGTGTGTAGTTCTATCTACAAACCCAAATAACAGATTAATAAACCATACAGTTACCGAAGATTAAACTAGTTGATTGGTTAGCTGATTAGTTTTACTCCTTCCATAAGAAAAACAATGCACCAGAAAAAAAAAAAATATATATTGAAGAGTTGGGTCCCCTGCTACCATGGAATATTGAAAGTAGTAATTTTCTAGTATAGTAAATATTGTTAATTCTGTTTTTAATACTTGTCTGGTTTTAACAATGTGGTTAGACTTGACATACAGAGATTATGGTCCTTACATCTTCCAAGGCATTAGAAATTAATAGTGTGGATGAGTATCTCTATGGGTTATGTCAATGTATTTTAAGCTGAATTTAAAAGTGGTTATTAAGACTGGTTTTGTTTTCTTTTATGGCACTTACATTACACAGGACATTTTACATATAATGAAAATGAGAGAGTAAGGAGTTGCTCAGAAATCATCTATGTCATACTGGACTTTGAAGCAAAATTCTCAAGATGAACTCTAATATTGAGAATGAGTCCAAAGAGCTCTCTTCCTTTTGCTCAGCCTCTCCCACGCAACGGTTACAGAAATCAAGCCTCTGATACAGCAGTCTGCATGCCAACAGACGGTCTTTGAAAAGCTGTGACAGAGAGGAACTGATGTGTGAGATGAGGAAAACAACAGTGAAGAAAATAAGCCACTTTAGATTACTTCTGAATGCTGAAAAATATTTCACAGAGGTGACTCAGGCAGTATTAGATCTGAGAATGATTCCCTAAAAACCGAAAAGGAAATTGCTCCAGTTACTCAAAAAGCATAAATGCTGTAAAGATGTTATTTACCTGATCTGTTCCCTGCATGAAATTGCTCTTATCTGCTTCCTTTAACCACACAAAGAAAACTCAGCCTATTTCAACTATATTTTTTTTTTACCTGATGTTAGTTTTAACTGTCAACATAGAAAGCAGAGTTGGATTCTCTATTTTCTGGTGGCATTTTATCCCAGTAAGAACACATTATATTTTCCCATCATGCCCACTAATGAAAATGTGAGCATTCCATTAAAAGAGGTAGTTTAGTTATCAACCCCTTCAGATAAATTTTCCTTCAATGATGAACTAGACAAGGCATCAAATCCTTCAGTTCCTGCATGTCCAGTTCATCTCTGGAATTTGGGGGGAGTTTTGCCTGAATAATGACTGCAAGACTGGGTGGAAATTGTTATCATCCAACAGAAGGCAGTCAAGATGTACTGTATACATTCCTCCAGATCAGGAATAGAAAGATTGGGATTTAATAGGTAAAATAAACCCCCAGAAGCATTTGGAGGGACTGAAAGCCACTAAATCATCAAAGTTCTGGTAAAGCCTGACAGCATAGACCAGGTTAGGAAATCTGACATGATAGGCAAGGTCCAAGAAGAAAAGGTCACTTGTAAGGTCTGAATGATAAGCTGTCCCATGAATATTGGGAAGACACACTAATTTGACTGACCACAAATGCAAAGAGTTAAAAAATATGGTTAGAAAGAGAAATAACTGGTTCTAGTAGTCATTAGTGCAAAAGTAATTCTTGGCTTTGTGTTCCTGAGTCCGACAGTTGCAGTTGAAAATCCTGATTCTCTTTTAAAAGCATTTCGTGCTGAATGAAAAATGAGAGCATATAAACAACTAACAGTGTTGCATTAAACTTCATTAGGCTATGAACCTGTAGGTGCACAAGGAAGTAGATGCTACATATCTTATTGGTCATTTACAAGAGAGGAAACATGGAGATATGGTTTCTGCTTTTGGGAATGGCATAATACAAATCTGAAACAAACCCTGGATAGCCTCATTTATAATCCCTCCTTGATTAGTTACTATCCTTTATTTAATTGAGGTACCTTTACTATTCATGCTGTTAACTGCAGCTACTCTAATTTAGTGGCTACCCTTGTTTAGCAGCCTCACCTTTAGCATAAGCTTCAAATTAAAGTAATTACATTTAATAGAAGCTGCCCACTTTTGAAGCTGCCCTTGATTTAGAGCTTCAAGGAGAAGTACTTAAATATAATAGAAGCCATGGCCTGAAAATGAAGTCTAGAACAAAGATTAGTTCATATACTCAGTCTAACACTATCTGTAAGTTGAATGTGCCAATGAGGTAGACTAGTTCCTGGAAAAGACTATACTTCATATTGAAAGAGAGCTTTATTCAGTGCTGAACAAAGAGACCACCATTCCATTGTACGATACCAGCAATCTGCTTTTGTTTAGGCAAATAAGCAGTCCTTGAAATGATGTTACCAAAAAACCTTAAGCTCCTGTTTATTTTTAAAATCTTTTTCAACTTATTTGCTGGATGGCTCTGCAGTAAGACACTGTGTCGGCAACGTCAAGTCTCTGACACAGATTTCCTGTATGGCTAGATAGTGAGATTTGTTGCCTCAATTATCTCTGTTTGTGAAAGTGAGATTTCTGTTAGCACCTTATCCTGTCCATTTGAACAAGTAAGGCAGAAGCTGCTTCCTCCTATGAACTTGCCATGTATTCCCTAGTTTAGGGTGGGACAATATCCTAGAAATCACTCCAAACACCTCTGTTAATAATGGCCTCTCAAAACAAGCTATGACGGTCACCGTCATCAACAAAAAATCCCAAGGTCACCAGGTGTGGCCCTTTTGTTTCTGATTAAAACTGATGTGTTTTACTTTACAAAGTACTTTACTTTACATGTACTTTACTTTACAAAAAAAGTGCTCCTAAGGTCAGTTCCAAGGACCCAGCCGAAGGGGAATTAACATCCAAGCGACAGTCAACCTCAACCTCAACCACTCCGTTAACAGGCACAGCTTGTCCATGCAAATCAACACAGCTCTCCCTACATCTTGAGGCTCTCTTCTGGAAATAACCACCAGCCCAAAGCTGAGACTCTCCACATGTTGCATGCCAAAAGGAGGCATATGGCTACCCAATTTTGTCTCCAGTGAAGAGAGAAGCAGGTTTTCCGGCCATCTTGGAAGTCAACTGCAAGAGCCGACAGAGCAGACTCCATTTGCCTGTTCCCCTGGTCAGAAGTATAGATTCAGGACTACTTTCCTACTGCTGTTGCTGATCAGGCCAACAGTCTTCCAGTCTCATTTCAACCCTCTCATTCCCCAACATTCCCCAATGTATATAGATTAGGACAAATAATTATAATATAATTTTAACAAGAATAAATAAATTACATATAGGAATATGAAATTACGCCATATTGGAAGTATATTAAATAATATAAGCATATCAATACTGGAAGTATATTAAATAATATAAGCATATTATAATGTTACATGCTGTTCTTATTATCATTACAGTAAGCTATACATGCCAGACATGGTAATGAATGTTTACTTTGCATGTGAATGAAAACTGTGATATATTCAGCTGTTTGATCGATGCTGAAATTCTTCCTGTCCTCCTCCTGTAAAAAAATTTTAAACCACCCAGACTGAATTGATATATACCTATAAATAATGCAAGTGCTACATGGAAAGATTTACAATAAAATACTTTAAACATTCAAATCAGCTTTTCTATTGACCTCAGCGTGGCCGTGGTTCTACCCAGACTGTTCAGGCAATATATCAGCTAAAGACGACTCTTAATGAACAGTTTAAGGAATACAGTAGGTACAAAGTAGTTTTGCTTGTAATCCAGTGTTACCCACTTGGCAGCCAATAGACCAGATCTCCCTGGTACCACTGGCCCCCTGCCTTTTCTAGATAGAAAGGTTGTACCTGAGACTGCTTAAGGACATCAAAATGTCTAATTCCTGGGGGGGGGTGGGGGGCGGGGGGGAGTATGTTTTTCTGCTTAAACCTACATGTTTCACATTGCTGAATTTTAGAAATCATAACAGCCTTGTGCTAGAAATACAGTGTCAGTGGCTGACAGAGATCTGTAACGTACAGGATGTGCAGGACTGCTGCACGCTCTCCGATCACACTGCTCTTGTCTTGTGATCAGTGAAATTGGGAGTGCATTTTGCAACAATGAACTAAATAAACATGATCTTTCAAAATGAGTCTTTGAATGTTGTCTCGTGATCAGTGAAATTGGGAGCGCATTTTGCAACAATGAACTAAATATACATGATCTTTCAAAATGAGTCTTTGAATGCCCTTATAGTTAGCAGTTTTACAAGTTTTATTTCCAGTGAAATTACAGAAATTAAGATTTTTTTTGCTTTAGACTGACCTCAGTGAATTCCAGTTCTAAAAAAAAAAAAACTTTATAATATCTGATGGAAATTGTGAGTGCAAATAACTTTCAGCATCAAGCAAGAGACAACTGTCAATGCAGTGACTAAATTTTACAGCCATTCTTACTGATGAGTTCTTGAAGTATTAAAAACATTGATTTAGAGGTGGGAGCAGTGGACAGGAATCTATTAGAAAGCAGGAAATATGGCATGACTATGAAAATCAATGCAGTTAGCAAACAAAGGGACAGAAAATGTGAAAAAATACAATCTCTAAAGTGGCAATGAAGGAAAATATGGAATAAGGCTCCCAAACAGATGGACCCAACAAGGCATCTTCACTGTAAAAATGAAGAAGCAAGCAGGCACTAATTAATTTCTATAGGGACCAGAACAATAAATAAAATTAGCTCATGATAAGATTTGTTTGATAGCTAGGTTAAACAATTTTCTGTCAGCTAAGCAACTACTCCATCTTGTCAGTGTTAAAAGACAAATGTAGACATTTTTAGGAGTGAATACAGACATGGTACATTTGCCTCTACGATTGTCACTATCATGACAGCAGAGGAAGTTGAGTCGACTGCTGTGCTGCCTGCCAAGTCCATCGGTACCATACCTCTGCAAATAGCTCCGTTTGAAATCACAGGTTAGAAATACTGCATTGTGTATGGGGACATAGATATGGACCTTGCATTTGAAAGGAGTCCAGGATTTCTCAACATGTGAATTTTAGTGGAGAAAATTTTGTAGTAAGGAACAATATTCCAGGTTTTTAAATTTAACCACAAAATTCCTGTATACCTCACTAGGACCAGAATTTTACCTGACTATGCAGACTCAAACACACTTATCAAAACCTCATCATGCTTCCTATTTTATAGAGGACTCTTGTCCCGTCCCTACCTGAAGAAGTCCATGAACGTAGTTTTGCCTGGTGATGGTGCTGGAAGAAAATGCTCCATCACCATTGCACCTAGCAAAACAAACTGTAAAATATGTCCTAACAAGAAGTTGCTTGAACTTCAATATAATGGCATGTCTTTCAGATAAACACTTCCTTTTTCTTTACAAAACAATAAATGTTTTATGCCATAATTTAAAACGACCATAAAATACCTCATAAAAATAAAGATGAACTCAAGCCCTAAGATTCAGAGCCTAATCACAGTCATTAACATTATACAAGAATATAACAGTGTTAGAGAATAAGATTATAGCTTCCTGTAAAAACAGAAGATATCCACACATTTAAAAAATATGCATACGCCATATTCTTTTCAAAACACAAAAATAAAATTGAGCTTACAGTGGGAGTTCTATCCCATTTCTAGATAACATTTTGCGTTATACATTACATCAATAAATAGTTAAATTTCATATCTATAAAGTATATTACATCCCATTGCATATCTGTGTTTCAGCTAACTAATTCTCCATAGGATCTCAGACCATGACCACACACCAACTCCTTCTTCTCATGGTGCCCTTCCTCTTGCCAAACAACAGAAAGTGATAGCACATGAGCTTCTATTACTTAAAAATAACCTTTTCCTTCATCGTCTTTGTCTCCTGCCTTCCTCTTTTCCCTACAGCTTGAGAGGGATCAAATTTTGACATTTGACTTGCATGTTCTCCTTGGGGGAGAGCACAGAAGCCAAGAACTGAATGTAGCATGGTTAATATTAGACACAGCTGCAGAATTTCCTCTGTGCTGAACAGCAAAAACTGTGACAATGATCATGTCTGATGTACCCAGCACAACTCTTCTTATAACATCATTATTTGGCTGAATTTTGGCCAGAAGTGCTGGGCTTTCATTTTATTATGCCAAACCTAATGTTGGACTGCAAGTGCCATCTTTAGGCACTCTAACATACTGGACTAATACCCAAGTGCTCTAAGGTCCAAGATTTTAATCAGTAAAATATTCAGTATTATACACTATTGCTCTGGCCTAGACTGCAACTTGGACTGTGCACCCACTGACCTGTCCATGCAGAAGCCTGAACTTGCTGATTATTTATTCTCCACTTACTCTCATAATAGTAGGAGTTCTTCAAGCTCTCATCCTTCTTCTAAAGCACTGGGCAGGAGGATCGGGATTGTGAGAAATGTGTTTAAACTTTGGCTTCTGAAAAAAAAAAAAAAAAAAAAAGGCAAGCTACTCCCATATTGGACAAACAGAAGAGCAGGGAGGGTATTACCGTTCAAGGGGGAGCACTTCATAAGGTTTTAGAATTGAAATATGATTTAATATTAAAATATCTGGGGGTTGGAATGGGTGTAAATCAGCATACTTCACTGTTTTCTTCAGGAGCTGACAGTCTGTCCCTGCCTTTTATAAATATAGTTGCAGGGAACATTCAGGAAAGATAAGGTTCAGAGTTCACCATTTAGTTTCTCCCATAGCTCAACTGAGAGAGCCAGTTATCTGTAAGTCTACCCACCCCTTTGTGTTTGAAGGTGCTAAATCCAAATATAACCCATTCAACCCCTCTTTGATAATTACTGAGTAGGGATTTAGTAGGACATTTCTCATTATGCCAATCCAGTATTGCAGTACGTTACATCCCTAGTGACTAGATGTCTCTTTTTTTCACTCTCCTTTATCTTTATCTCTCTCTAGTATTTCTTCTGCCTAAAGCCTTCAAATCATATTACCTGAGTGCTATATTTATTAGGCGTCCTCAATACATTAAAACATTGTTCCCTGTGAAATGTGCTGTTAAGTATTACCTTGGTTAGTAATTTAATTTAATAGGATAGTGACAACACATTGACATTGTGCAGGTTTGTGACCTAATGATTTATGAGACAAGTTACATTTGCAGACACATTGATTTTGGTAACTGTGCAATGAACAGAAGTGAAGAACAATTTTCACTTTTCTTTTTTTTTTTTAACGTCTGTCTTTCCTCCTCTCCCAATATTACTTTATACATGGAATGGCCTCTTTTAAATCTCACTGATGGTTTGAAAGAGGTTTTAGGTCATGGCATTACTTTTTGAATGACGCTTAAAGCCTTCATACACTTGAGAAGCCCTGTGCATCCCAACAAGTGCCAATTAACGTGTTCCACATCGCTGGGCCTTAGAAGTGATATGATAAAATGCACTGACTGTAGTAATCCAATTTAAATGGTGGTGATAACTTTGTGCTTTGACACTCGGATGAAATAAGGAGGACAAGCAACACAGCAATCCCATTACATGCAGAGTGCTTTCCTGCATCAGCTGGCGAACGTGGGTGGCCACGTGCAGGAAGAGCTGGTCCGGTTCACTCAGACTCAACCTACTGGGAGCATCTGGTGGAAATCAAGATCCTTCAGTGCTTTGCTGTGTTGCTGCATACCCACACCAGCCTTACAGAAATCTCATCAGGTAAATCGGATAGGGTGAATGGAGAGGAGTCAGGACATGCTATGGGAGATAACTCTCTACAAACAGAACAGGTGATGGCAGAAATTGCCCTACTTTTTCCCCATCCATCCCCTAGCAGCTGTGGGAACAAAGCACATGAACTTGGTGGCAAGGGAGGGAGTACACAAACATTTGCCATCAAAAATACACTGCCGTAGAAGGGAAACAAAACGTTTGTGTATGCCACAGCCAGTAGCCAACGGCCAAGACAGGCAAGGGCTAAGAGTGGAGATGGTGTCTGCAATAACACTGCCACCAACACTTGGGTTTTTCTGCAGATCAGAAGCAACTGGGGAGTGACAAACCTCAGGTGTAGATCTACCAGGGAACACCTTACCTGGCTGCTGCTTACTTACGGCCCTTACACAGGCGGAGAGAGGGGACTGCACAGCAGCACAGCTGGTACCCGCCTCCTGAGGAGAGGGATGCTGCGGCACCAGCAACACCACCAAAAGCGGAAAAATAGGGGGTTAATCAAGCACTTTCCTCTTCAGGTGGTGTATAACTGAACTCATCCACAGTTAGGAACCATGTAAAAGTCAATTAATGCTGACATAGTACAACCAAATGGTAAGCATCTTCCTCTACTCCACATTCAGTGACAAAAATCACATGCTGGTTGGACAGACCTATAAACTAAAGCCGAAGCTCATGGATTACACCGTGCTGAATAAGACCACAATACTGCAGTATCTATCTTAAATCTAGAAGATCTCTCATTCTTTCAAAATTTATCCCAGTTTAAATCTTCACAGCTGATCCACATTTTCAAAAGGACTAATGGAAGCTCTTCCCCCCTTCCTCTCCCAGCTCCTGTCCTTGTCGTGACACCCCCACGTGTGCCAGCACAGCAAGTCGTGTTCCTCTGTTGTTAGCAACTCAGTCCTGTTACTCAGTTCAACCTGCTTCAATTTATGTCATACCACCTCACATTTATACCCACTTCACATTTATTTTAAAATATGCTCTCTTCCTCATTAAATATCTTTTCTAGCTTCAGTCTGATATAGGTATTTTATGTCCATGACAGCATTTCAATATGATTTTAAATATAGCTTTGTCTGCTTTTTAAACTCCATCAGATTACTTGTACCCTTATCCTTTTTAATTTCTTCTGACATTTCCTTGTTAAAAAATATTGTTCCAAAATGAGACAAAAAGGTTTGGGGTTTTTTTAGGGGTGTGTCTTTCTATGCATTTGTACATTCCCAGATAGCTGCATCTTACTCGTACAACACTTTAAGATTTCTACTTGGCTCAGTACTGCATCAATCAAAAATACCAGAGCCAGCTCCGCAAGAGTCCTAATGAGAAGCAGAATACAATAGATGACACCCAATAAGCATAATGCTATGTCCCATTATTTGAGCTAGCTCATTCAGAGCTACCTTGAGTATCTTTATACAGTGCTACATTGCCCTGCATAGACACAGCATAAAAGACACTTTAATGTCAATGTGTGAGACATAGGATTAATGATGGAGGAGATTTAAGAAAGAAAAGAAGCTAAGGAGCAATAAGAAAAAGGGAATACAATGCCAGAAAAGCCTTTTGAATTCACTACTCTGTTATAGCAAACTTTCTTGTTAAAACCACAAGAAATGTAATAATAATAGCAGGGATTAATTGAGATCCTTTTGCTGCAAAAGCATAGGACCTTATCACCAGTCCTGCAGAACCATCAATTTCCACCATCACCAATGTGAATTTGACATTGGGTTTATAAGCTAATGTTCAGTTGGCTAAGGAATAACAGTTTATGCAAAATGTACCTTTTCATTGCCTCAGGCTAATACTCTTATCCCTCTTCTATCATTAAATTAGGTTTTCAAATAAAATAATTTTTAGACTTCTATGAAGTTATTGATGGATTGAAATGTATGTGGCACTGTGATGCACGTGTTTGTATGAATGGGATGATTATCCACATTAAGAGAGATCTGCAGAGGTCACCAGTGTTAAACGGCTATTCAGTTAAGACTGTTTCAGCAAAAACTGAAAGAATTTAAATCAATTTTTTTTTTGACTGATAAATGAATTTGAATAAAAGTAGTTGCTTAGTAGGTTTATCTGCTTCCAGTTCTACCAAACACCACGACCTCTCACTGGTTTATGTTGGAGGATCAGGACTCTGTTTCTCTGTCACAGATTCCCTGTGTGACCCTGAGCATCTCTCACTTACAGGCAGATCTAATTAGGTACTGACAAGCGCTGCAATCTAGAACTCGGACCGGGTAATCAAGGGCCCCACAGGGAAGGAGGCATCTCCAAACAGTGACTGAAGCGACAGCAGCCACAAGCAGAAATGCTGCAGCTTGTTTTAGTGCAGTAGTCTCGTGGCTGGAATACTCTCCGCAGGAAGAAGAGACCAGGATTCGATTTCCTCTCTGTCGCGGTTTAACCTCAGTCAGCAACTGAGCACCACCCAGCCGCTCGCTCACTCCCCCCCACCCAGTGGGATGGGGGAGAGAATTGGAAGAGTAGAAGTGAGAAAAACTCGTGGGTTGAGATAAAAACAGTTTAATAATTGAAAAAAATAATAATAACAACAACAACAACAATAATAATAATATAATGTAATAATACTAATAATAATACTACACAAAACAAGTGATGCACAGTACAATTGCTCACCACCCGCCGACCGATGCCCAGCCAGTCCCCGAGCAGTGGCCCCCCCGGCCAGCTTTCCCCAGTTTATGTACTGAGCATGACGTCCCATGGTATGGAATGTCCCTTTTTTCAGTTTGGCTGTGCCCCCTCCCAGCTTCTTGTGCACCTCCAGCCTTCTCAGTCAGTAGAGCATGGGAACCTGAAAGGACCTTGACTAGTGTAAGCACCACCTAGCAACAACTAAAACATCGGTGCATTATCGCCAAAACCAGGACAATCTCCC
Source organism: Aptenodytes forsteri (assembly GCF_000699145.1). Lineage (NCBI taxonomy): Eukaryota > Metazoa > Chordata > Aves > Sphenisciformes > Spheniscidae > Aptenodytes > Aptenodytes forsteri. The sequence continues at coordinate 1,099,565 of NW_008794520.1, forward strand.
ACCCTGGGCCCTTAAACCCTGATCTCCTTAAACTAGCAGGCTATATATGTTAAGTTGGTTTTATCCCTTTTACATGCTCCTCTTCTGGCCCTGAAGTCTTGACTACTAGTTTGTACGTGGGCACAACTTCTGAAAATAACATTGAAGAATTATGAAAGGATGAGAATAATGAGAAGAAATTAATGTTAAAAATTACCAAAAGAAGAGGATATATTTGAAACACAACTCAAGAAGAAAAATTATACAGAAAGTCCCATATTTGTAAGGAGGGAATAAATACATGGTTTTTATTCCAAGGGCCAGAAGTTCCCATCATATTTATGCAGAAAATATATTAACTGTATTTGCAGAGAAACAACCAGATGCTCTCATCCACCACTGTAGTTAGAGGCAAAAAAGCAGACGTTGGGGGAACTGTACATCTCTTACAAAGGAGACTTTCTAAGCTACGCACAATTCTTAAATGTTTGCTAACTTCCTGGTACTGTGATTATCACTGCAGTGCAAGCAATAAGCTAGTCAAACATACGGAAAATTAGAAATCTGAACATTTTCAGTCATGGTTATTTCCTTCTGAAATCGTTTACTCACTTCAGGAAAATCTTTCCAATTTTCAGAATTGTCAGTCCTATTGAAAGTCTCCCAATATCCTAGGAACAAAATCCTGTATTGACTACTTAGGTGTAAGGCATCATGACTGTTGAACATCACAGGAGTCCTCTTATTTACCTTCATTGTTTTTCATATGAGTGGATGGCTTGAAGATGCTCACAAACAATGGAGAAGGTAAATGCTAAAATATATACATACAGAATCAACAGAGTGGTCGAAATTAGTTCTGAGAAGCTGCTACTTTTATTTTACTATAACTGAGTAAAGACTAACTTAACGGGTACTTTATGATTTTCTAAGTTAACACCACTTTAACTCCTTGCTAGAGTTCTCCACTCCAGTGAAAGAACTCATGTTTTTGCTTTTGAGATTAGGGGTTTCCTTAGAGCATCTATGAAGACTATCACCCACTATCTGCATTGCAGATACCCCTTTACAGGAATAGCACTGAATTTTATTGATTTATTGTTTACCGAACTTCGAATTACAGTAGTACTGAGTTCACATTAAACTGAAGTATTGCTCAGTACTATTACTCTTTATTTTGGGGATACTAATGCCCAAGCTGCCCTCATCAAAAGGGCATCATTGTGGTAGGCTGTCGTGGTTTAATTTCAGTCGGCAACTAAGCACCACGCAGCCGCTC
>NW_008794520.1:1100980-1128764 GCF_000699145.1 Aptenodytes forsteri
TTTCTTTGGCCAGTTTGGCTGTGCCCCCTCCCAGCTTCTTGTGCACCTCCAGCCTTCTCAGTCGGTAGAGCATGGGAAGCTGAAAAGTCCTTGGCTAGTGTAAGCATTACCTAGCAACAACTAAAACATCGGTGCGTTATCAACTTTGTTCTCATCCTAAATCCAAAACACTGTACCAGCTACTAGAAAAGAAATTAACTCTATCCCTGCCGAAACCAGGACATAGGCACACATGCACAGCAAACCCAGTTGCTGCTACAAAAAGACATTATCTTTACACATCTCTGCGCAATGCGTAAGTTTTATCCCCATTATCTACAGTGAAATTAAACAAGGCACAGTGACATTAAATGTGACACAGAAAAACTCAGGGATTTCCCCACCATCGGTCATGAAATCTTCAACCGATCTGGCAAAAAAAGACAGATCTCAGTTTCAGTCTAGTGACAAAACAATCTTTCTAAAATCTGCCAAAACTGATAAGTAGTCTTCTGGCCACCATATGAGCCCTCAGAAGGAGATTAGTCCATATCGTTGTGAATTCCTACATTGTTATGTTCTATTTGAGAGAGTCTCATAAAGGTATATTAACTAAGCTTATAACATCTCTCCCCACAGTCAAGTACTTCAGTTGCAACAGCCTAGGGAAGTATTACACATCAAGAAAACGCCATAAAATTTTTCAAAATATACAAATGACTATTTTCAGTTTTAAGATTAAATCTGTGCAGTGGACATGATCTATCCAGCCTCTCTGGAAATGAATCTTCTTGAAATACCTTAGGAAAAACAATACTTCAAATCTCCCTTAACAAGACCTGTCATTGGGTTCTCTCTCTCGGGTTTTTTTTTTTGGTTTTGGTTTTGGTTTTGTTTTTGTTTTTGTTTTTTTTTTAAGCAAGCAGCCCAAGCCAGCCAAATCTCAGCTTTCAGTCTAAGATTCATTTTGCAGCCCACTGCCTAAGGCACCCTTTCCACAGCAGAGGCATGTCATATCTTGGGCTCACACTGTCACAGGGCATATCCCCTAGCAAAAATCAGCACCAGCAGAGATGATCTATCCCAGCTATCAGGTCAGGCAATGCAAGAGGGCCCACAGCATTGCAGAGCCACATATGCAGAGACACCCACAGACTATTTTGTGAAGCAGCAAGAAGGCAGGACCACTCCTTGTGCTGTGTGATCTCAGGCAAATTCTTACATGATGGGACAGTGGAAAGATGAAAAGTTCGAAGACAAATATGCAATCCATAGTATCCCAGTAGGAAATATTCAAAGCCGTTTGATTTGCTGCAGATGCACAGAAATCAAAGTAGTCATCATTTAGTAAAATAACAGATGAGACTCTCAGACATATACTCAAGAAATCAAAGAATTATTATAATCTGTTTTTTTTTTCTTTCTGAGAGAAATATAGTCTAAAAAACTAATCTGGAATCATATCCCCAATAGGCAAGCATCACAAAATTGCCAACTAAAATTACTTTATGTAAACACTAACACCAATGACTATGTTTTGGAAAAAGATGCAAAAAGTAATTATGAAAGCCACTTCTCTTAGAAGTCTGATCTAGTCTAGTGGAAAAGTGAGAGTATAAAAAAAAGATGCAAAACAAATCAATTACAAATCAAATACTCTAAAATGGAAATGACTAATTCCTGCAGTCAGTGCAAAGTAATTGAAATACTTTTTGACTTGGTTATTTGCAGAGTTATTTGGAAATGAAGATGAGTGTTCCTTCCTGTCTAACTGCAGCTTGTTCTTAAGCTCTATGTTAGATTGCAGTATTAGATATATAGTAACTAACATGAAATCACAACTGGTTTAGCTGTGCGCTAGATGTTACAATAAAGCTTTATATTACATCAAACAAGCAGACTGGAATTAATCAGTGTACTGAATTTATGATACTACAGTGAACATAGCTTAGCAGTAATTGATCCAACAGCAGGTGTGTGTGTAAAATCTAAATACAGGTTTAATAAATTAGACTAGCTTGCTAATTTTCATTTTAGATGCTCATTTATAATCATAATGTCTCAAACATGCATCACCACATATCTTGAAAAGCCTATTTTCTGGGCTGTCATAAGTATATCTGCTTGGCATGTACCAGAATGCTTCCATTTGTTATTAGTGAAATAAGTATATGCTCACACAATTAAGACAGATTAACCGTGTCAGTTTAGTAGAGCAAAACACAGCATATTCCTATGGCTTCATTCACAGAGTGGGGCACGCACTGGCTGCTCGGCGAGGGAAGCACCAAACCGGGGCAGGAAGGAGCTGGGGAGGGAGCCCGGCAGCAGGCAGAAAAGCTAGCTTCAGCCTGGTGAGTCATGCCACGCTTCCTATTCACTGAGTGGGGTGAGGTGAGTTTCCCCAGAGAACAATTCAGGTCAGGGGCCTAATACATGTCTTGAATTGCCTATCTCTCCCCATTGACTGGAGAAGGAGTCTAAAAAGATTAGTTTTAGTAGGGTAGAGTTACCCCCAACAATAGCTAATGGACTAAGACATACGTTGAGACTCATTAAGAGCTTGATTCTCCTTTATTCCTGCGGTAACAGAAAGCTCCAACACCTCCAGACAACACAATGTTCCTGTTGGGCACATTTAAATTATGACACTAATTTAAGACACTTAACACTGAGCAAGCAGTGAGCTGTTGGGGTGCCACAGAAATCTGCTGTACTACTCCTATTCCCATCTGTTGCATTGCCACCATACTTCCAGTGCCAGGGGAAGAGCTTAGAGCCCAGTTTGCAGGGTAGATGCACAAGCAGCAAGTTCCTAAAACCTCCGAGATTACTTGCTTCTACATCATGATGCCATTTCCACTCAAAGGCAAAGGCAGTCTGGCATCCCACGCAGAAAACGCACTGTTGTTCCTTTAGGGATGTACTTGTCGGGAAACGCCAGTAAGCAAACGAAACAGCTGAGTGTCAAGTCTAAGTTCAGTTCTGTATGCAGAACTGAATAAGAACATTAGAGTTTGTCTGGGTAAAAGAATGAAAATATGACCCTCAAAGCTGGATTTGAACTATGGAAAGCATATGTAAAATATGTATTCTTATAGTGCTTGAAATCAGACATTAGCTTCTACAACTACAGCAAAGATGAAGAGGAGCTGCCTTGAGGGAAATAGAAACTGTTAGCGATAGACCTGCCTGATGCTTCTAGCACTGGGATTGTCTCACTTCCCGAGAGGACCAGCAAGGTGCAAGCTTGGGGATTTGCAGGAATAGTGCAAATGCTTGCAGAAAAGCTGCTCTGTGGGTCAGATGCTAATTTCCTGTAAACGAGGAATAACTCCAGACACCAGTGGCACTCCAAAAGCTTTAATCAACTCAGAATCTTTGGTTTAAAACTCATCTTTGTCAGAAACCACTGATCAACAGAGGTCTTCAGGAAGGCTAAGCAGGAAAACTGACAACAGAGGAAATACGTCAGAGACATTTATGGAAGAACTATTTATCCCAAGTATAACTGTATCTTCAACTGCAGTAAACCATTGCAATTGCAACAGTGGAAGATTCCATTAATGAACACTTTTTTTTCAGAATTTTCAGAATTATTCATGACAAGTATCTGATATCTGACAAATTAGAATACATCCTTAACTGGAAAGATAACTGATGGCATTGAACAGCTGCTGGGACAAGTTTATCTAAAAGCCTAGGAAAAGTGTTCTTCCAACACTGTCATTGCAGTAATGTATTTGGGTTTGTATCATTGGCTGACAACAGATGAACATAATTCCATCTGTTCTATATGCCTTTCAGTCATGAATTACCAGCTGTCAGCTTTAGTCTTGGTATTTTGGGGCAAACTTAAAAGTTTTTTAAATATTATTTTGAAAGAATATCAAGTACCTCCATATTTAGCATCACCAATGCCTCTGCCTCCACCTAAGCAAGTAGTCTGAAAACATCTATACTCCTGAACACAAATAAAAAAACCTACATATAGCTGCTAAGTTACATTGGTTAACAATACGTGTTAAACCTCAGCTATTGATGAATATTTTACATTGAGATTTCTTCAAATGTTTAGAAGAGATTCCTAAAACAGATGACTGGAAGAACAGTGTCCATTTTCACACCATAGCAAGTGCCTGGCATGATTTCCGAGTGCTGTGAGTGGCATCAAAGCTGCTCAGGAAGCCTGTGAGGATCTTGTGTATCAGTGCTGTTTAGCGAGAGACGTGTTACAGAGCACCGTAATGTGCTCTCTGATGTGCAAGGAACACAGGACTTTTCGCACAGGACAGGAACCACTGTTGTGTTGTAATTGCTAATTTTGTGTCTTTCAGGTGAGGAATAACTTTGTGGTATGGCTAAGGAAAAAAGAGAATTATATACACTGCTATTCTTCCTTTTGTTTCACTCTTGTTCTTTTACTGTCGTGCCAAAAGGGTACTGGACTTTGATGCTGGTTCTTCAGATGCCAGCAAGGATGACATTTCATAAAGGACATACAATCAGTCAGCAAGCAACTTCTGCAGTTTTTAAATTATTCTTCTTTGCACCAGTTCGTCTGTTGGTTCTTTGGTTCTTCGACACCATGGAAGAATGGCCAGATTATGCACCATGGATTGCAAAATACAAGTGCAAATTAGAAATCGCAGAATAGGGTCTACATAACACAGCAGGCTGATCTAAAAACTTTTCATCTGGTGGCCTTGAATCAAATCCTTAGCTCAGAACGACCACTCAATAAGGCTGTAGATGTCTCATCCTATTCTGGGCCTGACATTTCGTTAGGGCACTACATGGTTCAGCACACTTGGGTTCCTTTGAGCAGCTGTAGGTTTTGACAGGTTTCAGAAGGAAGGTCCAGTGTTTACCACCAAAAAGGCAATATTCGCTAAAACACTTAGTTACTCTACTCTCCTCAGTTAAACAGGAAAATATGGTATTTCACTGCATCAGAGCAGCAGGTAAAAGCTGACGAATGACAAAGGTGGGACTGTCATGGGAAACCTCATGTAAAATGAGTAAGGCTTATGCTCAATTCATGCATATTTCTTGCCTTTCGTAAACATTGCATTTATCCTCAATTTTAAAACCAGATCTGCACCTTTGCAGAGCAGATTTTTTTCATCTGATATCAAGGGACAGAGGTAGAATTTGCATTTTGTAACACTCAGTGCTCACTCCTCTGAGCACCCACGCAATGGGGAACCTGGGGCCCAAGCAGTTCAGCAGTATCTCTCACTCAAGGATCTTGAATCCCCTACTAAATATGCCTATTTTCATTTTGGGAGATAAGAGCAAACACGGAACAAAAGCTCCTGTCCCTGGTTGCAGAGAGGAAGTTCAGCAGCAGGCCAGGAGTAAAACCTGTAGTCTCCCTTCCAGTTCTGGCTGACCACTGCAATCCTGCGTGAGAACTACTCAAATGTGGGATCTTCACTCTTACGTCTGGCCAAAAAAAATAGCAAAAACATTTTATATCAAAGACATAAATAAGCCAATACCATGATTTTACGTACATAACTTCATTTATAAGGGGTGGGTAAAGTGCACATTAAACCTGCTATTTAGTGTGATGGTTACATGCCCATCTTTCTGACTGATTTAGGTGCTTACAAGTCTCTTGTTATTAGAGAGATTCATCATCTTTTTTAATGTATCCTCAGAAGACCTTGATAGTAAGGCAATGTTATTACCTCCATTTCAAAATTTGTGGAAATGAGGTAGAGGCAGATCAATGCTAAGGCTAAATGGATGAATTCAAGAGCTTCACATGGGAAGACATCATATCCCAAGACATCAACAAGAAAAATCAGAAGTCCAGATAACATGAACTTTGTGAGCAAACGTCAATAAAATGAAGTTTGCTTAAGTTTAGGAAGAGACTATTGATTATATACATATGAGCTCAAACTTTAAGAATGAACTACTGGAAGAGACTACCTGAATCCTAAAGGCTTTTAAGGAGAGGTTAAGGCGACATTGGCCTAGGAAGGCCAATGAAGTTGAAGATGAAGTTGTTTTTACTTTTGTGGAAGAGGGATGGACTTACTGACCTCAGGCGGTGCTCACTAATGTAAGCTGAAAATCTCTCTGTGCCTTCAGAGTGATTCAAGTCCAGATCTAGGTGATGTAACCCATTAAGGATGATCTCAGTGGGAACTCAATACATCCCAAAGTCATCCTTTTAAACTCAGTACGGCCTACTACAGTAGTCACTGGAGTAGCTAAATCCAGGCTCATCCCATGCAGTCTTTTATAATTCAACAAAGCTCAAAGATGTAGACCACTGCTGTTGGTAGGTAATGTAGATAGACGATGTAATTATGCTATACAGCACATATTAAAAACAACAGCTGATGCACTGGCTTGTTTTAACATTAGGAAATAATAGTCATTACAGATCCGAATCTCAAAATGTTGAGCATCTGCAGATACTACTGAATCCTGCTGCAGTTATTATAAGCTCACTGCATCTGTAAATTAGACTTTTACACGTCTGGCCACTGTGGTGATTATTATTATGATGAAAAGAGAGTGCAGAAGAGCTAAATAAAACACACAATAATGCTCTTGATCATTCACTGATTTCTTTCTTGTAGCAGCCTACTGTATTCTAAGAAAAAATAAAATACAATTATTCATAATAGCATAACACTTAATTAGCTTTACAAGAAGACACTAAGCAACACACCAGATGCTAATGAAATCCTGAAAGTCCATTTTGTAATGAAGCACATATGTACTAACATATTTTAATTTCAAACTGGTTTCGAGATTACAAAGAGAAATTGGAAATTACAACCTTGAGATGCAGTCTCAAGACTGCATGCAGACATGCAAAAAGCAAATTGACATTATTGGGAGTAGGATTTATAGTTTAAATAAAATATCACTATCACCAATAAAAAAACCACACAGCCAGTGCATTCATCAGATTAAAACAACTATGACAGCTGGTAACACTGTTGGTAAATTCCCTGAAGATAAAAAGCAACACCAAGTCAGAAATCATTGGTAGTCTGAAGGTAGCCTAGGAAAGCCTCAAAGAAAAAGATGTGTACCTCATTTGATGAAAAGTGAGTGAAGATCTGCAAAGAGGGAGACATGATCAAAGGATTAGGCCAGGAAAATTATCTATTTAAAATCCTTTAATGCTACCAGTGTGAAGTTCTAAGTCTCTATTTCTGCCCAAATGTAAAGTATCTCTCCAAGGGCCCAGTTCAAAGCCAATCAAAGTCAGTGAGAACCATAAATTTCAAATAAGGCCTTTACAATCATCTTTGAGGATGTCCGTAATTACCATCATTGCGTTGCCCTTTTAGAGGGCGGATGAAAGCAGCACATGGTCTCCGGCTCTCCTGTGCACCCAGGGCCCAGAGCAGGGATCTGAGCCAGACCATGCGTTGTGCCAAGGACTCCCTGACTGCTGGACCTGCCAGCAGCAGATGGAGCCTCTCTTGCTCCCCCTGCCCATGTGTGGAAAGCTCCAAAGTGGTGCTTCTGGTCATATTAAATAGAGAAATCCAAAGAACAAGTTTTCTGATGACCTCACTTCATGTCAGGTAGGGCTATGTTGCTGGAGTAGCATGAGTTTTTGTGTGGCTTTGAGTTGCTGTGGTGCTGGAGAGCCAGGTACCAGCTAGAGTCAGACGCCTCTAGTGGTTGGGAGCAGCCAAGTGGCCATTTCGGGATTGCTGGTGATAGATTTACACAGCTAAAGCATCTGAGCGTATCAAAAACTGGAGTTCTACCCAAAGTGAATGGAAATGGAGCAATTAAGAGTGAGTTAGTTTTTGAAAATCTGATCCTCTAACTGTTGGGACAGCATATTATGACACAGACATCTTTGTTGCCATATTGTGGCACTGCACAGCTGTGTTAATATTCCTTTTCCTTATCACAGTCAGGAAAGTCTCTTTATTCTTAAGAAAAAAACCCATAAAATAAGATGTCTGACCACATTTTACAGCAATCCTCCAGAACACTCCACCTAATCCCGTACTATTACAGAGACTAGCGCAGTAAATATTTTTAAGGACTGAAGTAATGCAGCAACTCTAGCAACTGAATTGATGCTCAGCAGCACAATTATTGTTTCTCTCTACTGTTTGAAAACACTCAGTTCCAAACTCTTTGAAGTAACCAGGAAAAACTGCTACAGGAACTCATTCCGTGACCACTGTCAAAAATATTATTGCTAACAGTAAGATTACTGCAGTGACTGAGACAACTCCCAGCTCTCTACAGCATGCTTAATAGTTGTTACACATATTATCTAATAAAACATGCATTTTTTTCAGGCATAGGTGGAACACAAAAGTTCACCTAAGAGCTGTATGTGAAGCTGAATAAGCGCAAAAATGAGCAAAATAGACGAGATACATTTTTATTAACATAATGAAAACTAAACCCAGCAAATACTCCCTCATTTTTAAATTAGCAGTTGGATCTATGTTATTATGCAGTTCTCCTTCTTCCTCTCCTCTCAATGTATTGATTTTTCTTTTCTGCTAATGAACTAGGCACTTTGACAAACGTAAACATGTCAGTGTCCAGGAATTTCAATACACAAGCCTACTAGGAAGCATTTGCAGAGATATTCTGCAGTAGTCACAAAATGCTTATTTTACTAGTCACTTGTTAACACCCGTTAACAAGTTGCATAAATGTATGTAATTGCTCAAGTGCTCCGTAAGCCACCGTTACCTGGTTGAAGAACTTGGACAAATTGTTTGACTTATGCTGTACTCACATTCTCAGCACGAGCTGGAAACGTGCCAGAGGAATAAACTACCCAACAGATGTTAATTGTGCACTAGACCACACTGCATGACTCCACATTGTACACGATTTTAAATATTGCTATTACTCAAATATACAAGGGCAGGCTCTCCAGACAGCCTTTTGCACCTTAAAAATTCTTTCTGGAAATGTGCAAGAAAACAAGATAAAGTTAAGAGCTTACTGTAAAGCACACAAACAATTGTGATGTTTTCAAAGAGTCCTCCCAAATTTTCCATATATTACAGTAAGGAAAAGAGAGGGAGGTTCAGAAAAATGCAAGTAAAGAGGCTTTGGGAGGGGAGATAAATAAGGACTGAACAAACCCAGGAAAACCAAAAGGCAGAGAGAGGTTTATGTTCCACAGCACCACTGTTGTGGCAGGGACCTTCTACGGACCTCTGGCTGCTGAAGAAGTAATTCAGGTGCATGCGGGGAGTGGAAATCTCAGAGTACAGTTTGTGTATTTGAATTCTAAATCCCGGTTTGCAAATTTCTCCGCATTAGGTCTGAATGAGTACCAAAGAGGTATCTTAACTCCCAGTCTGTATTTTCTGACTGGAAATCACCTTGTCTTGCAGCAGTTTTTGCTTTAGAAACTTTAGATAAAAGCTGTCTGATTTACATTCTCCCTTCCTTCCACATACGGCATTCATCTTGTCTGAGTTGTCAGTGCTTTGGACATTTTTTGAAGACATCTTTCACTCCATGTTTATACAAGGTATGCATAATAGGACCCTGACCTGAGTGTGGGTACCATTTTGATTTCTTGCCTCTATTGCCCTTTAAAAAAACTTCAATAAAAAGCTTGAAAATTCTGAAATAATTAATTTTTTAGGTTCAGAAATTTCTGGTCTCAGCCTTGTTTTGGTTGTCAAGTAAACATCAACTTAAAAGAGAAGATATTTTCCAGATATGTTTATTTGTTGAGAAAAGGAATTAATCTTCTTTCAGAGACTGCCATCTAAATATAATTAGATAGGTTTACAAATTATTTTTTTTTTTCCTCCAATACAAACCGTATTTTAAAGGAGATTTGAATGTGTGACTTCTAAGGAGAATCAAAGGAGCTCATCAACATACAAGTCTTTTATTGTCTGACAAGCATGGAAATTTTGGCTGATTAGAGATTGATTTGATGCCAGCTTGGTGCAATTGGAAAATAATTAGCATTCTTTCAAAGTGAGGACCAGAAGAATGGCCTGAGGTTGACATTCAGTTCAGTGAATAAGCAAGAAAATTTGCGTCTTCTGCTTTTGAGTAGGTGATGACAGAATTTGGAAATAGCTGGCTGTACTGTAAACTGCTACCTCTAAGGCCAAGCCCAACATATACAAACAGAGACCTTTTTAATTAGTGGACACAGTATTTTGACTCCTACAAAGAAGTCTGCTAGCCAACATTTCTGATTAGCTAACATTTCTTTGCCTTTTAAGATGCTGCCCTACTGGCTTATTGACTAGGAAAGCTCAGCTCACTTATGCACTAAGGATGATAACACTATGAAGACCAGTCCAAAGCCCTCATATCCTTTAAGTTCTACTTTATTTGTAGAGAGCTCTTTTTGGTCTCTTTTTCAGGATTTTTTTCATTTCAGCCTCTGTTCAAAGGTATGCAGCAGCCCTGAACATGCAGCAAGAGACTTCTGCACCTTCATAAAATACTGTAAACCTTTAAATGCAACTTACTGAATTAGGTCTCTTTACGTGAATACTAACCTTAAATTTCATCATGAGCCAGTACTGCAACCAACTGCCGTAAATGCAGATGTAAATATTCTGCTCATACTATCACCCGTTACTTCTATTTCCTTAATTAGCATGCCGTTAGGAAACTTTCTGGGAGGTACAGAAACTGAGAACATAGAAATATTTGAAGTCTTCAGGAAAAGCCGTTCCATATTGGAAGCAAAGAAAAATGCAAACCAATGATCTCTCACGTGCTTTTTGTTGCAAGTTTTATATTTTTATGTCTAAACCAGGAGAGAATGGAGAGATTAGAAGACAAAGGGTCTCTGATTCTGCATTAAAAGTAGTAACTACTAGGTCATCCTTTCTCCCAGCATCATCTTTGAACAACCATTTCCTGGAACAAGGGGATAAAGAGAGTGGATGATAGTATGCAGTGTAGGAGAAAGTGATCTAAAGACAGGTCAGGATACAGGAAAATGATGCACATTTTTCTCTTTTTCTTTTACCTGCCTGTAAATCTCATGTTTCCTAATAATGACACCAATAAATAGGATGTTACAGGAAATAGGCATGTGAACCAATTGAGGACTTGACTTTTGACACCACCAGCTGGACACAGGGCTAGCCACTATTTCATGCCCATCATTAATGGCTCTGAATTTCTAGTAAAATAGAAACACAAATATTTAACAAAACCTTACAAATAGCAAAAATAAAGAAGAGGAAAGAGCCAGCCACAAAGTTGAAGGGAGAAGGAGAGAAGGAATTTTTTCCTGATTAGAAAAACTCAGTTTACAGAGAGGATTAAATTCTGTTTTCTAATTAGAACCTTGTTCAGTTTGAATTCTATGCAGCAGTGTGGAAAGGGAATCACAGGGGAAATTGTATATAAACCTATGTTAATGCTCAGTAACAACCACAACAGACAGGCTGGGGGCCAAGGGGGGAATGGTGACCAAAGGTGCAATTGTACAAGTTTCTATTTCTTCGCTTTAAGGATTGAAAGCAGAAAAACTTTAAGCATAAAGAAAAAGTAATATCACCCGGAGTGAAAGTTTTAACAAGTCACATGCCAGGAATACACTTGGTCTCACAGACTTAAACAATAACCGATCTGAATATAAATATAAATTACTTCTAGTGTGGTTTCCCTTTTTGAAATCCCCCTCAAAAAGCTAAACAGCAAATACGACAGCCTAAAGACCCTTATTTTGTCTGAAGACTGGTGTTCTGGCAAGACCCCAAAACATGATAAAATCTCATTCAAGGGAAGAAAAAAAAAAAAAAAAAAAAAAGAGGAAAACTTAGGAGGGTACTCAGTATAGCAAAAAACTGTATTATTCTCTTGGAAAGAAAATTACTCTCTTGGAAAAATTACTCTCTTAGGAAGACAGTAAAGGCTGCTGTAGCCACCGATGGAAGCCAAAATCAGTAACAGCCTTGCTTGACATGGGCATTATGGGCGATGAATCCTTAGAGTGGACACACTTGTGAGAACTGTGAACGGATCCCAAAGGGAAGCAGAAGAGTGAGCTAAAGAATGAATGAAACAAAGAATGAAATGAACCAGCACATAAAAAGGGAAAGTCAGTGTTACACCTTCATGCTTATCCTATACCTTGGACAGCTGTGGTACAGCTCTAGGATTTTTACACAGGAGACTACGCCTAGAGAAGTTAAGAAAAGCAAATCTCTGGTTGCTAATTTTTTTCACGTGGTGCTTCCTTGCTATTTCTATTTCACCTAAGAGCATGGTTTATAATGTCATGTCAAGATGAGCTTTCCGGCTAAAACTTGGTCAGGATTTGTATCTACGCTGAAGTTAATCACATTGCCCTTCAAGGGTGACAAGCAGCTTGGTAAACAATTACATGTAACCATAAAACAAATTAATGCTAAACCTTCAGTTATCCCTCACTGTCATGAGGACATACTGCAGCCTCAGCAGTCCTCCATGCAAACACTGTCCCGGAAGAGCTCTGGTAGAAAACGGATCTATCAGAAATACATAGAAGGAGAAGAATGTAAAAAGCTCTCTTGTTGAGCAGTGAAACTGGGGACTGAAGTCTGGGGATTAGCATAAATAAGTTTAAGAAACAAAACACATTTGTATTTATATGGATGATTAATTACTGGAACATGTTACCATAGAAAGCTGTAAGTTTTTCATGTCTTGCTGACTTCAAATCAAGGCTGAAGACCTCTGTAGAGCATATACCATGATGGAGTTGAAGTTAACAGGTTCAACATAAGATAAAATTCCATGGCCTTACACAAGGTCAGAGTAAACGATCGAGTGTCCCAGTTTGGCCTTAAAAGCTATGGTTCCATAATAAGAATAGTTTCTGAAGCAATGGAGTGAAAGAAATACATAAATTTTCTACATTGATGAGGGTAAAAGGCTCCTATTCCACTTCTTATACCCATCAAAGAGATTTATCTTCTAAACTATTTTTTGAATCAACACAAATGGCCCCTTTAATGTCAACCCCTTTCCTGATAAAGTAACAATTAGACAGTTAAGAACAAATGTCCCAGAACTAATGGTTTAAAATAAACAAACAAACAAAATTATTAAATGTGTTGTTACAATAACTGGGTAGTTAATTATTTTCATGTTTCCCATCAAGGAAAATACTTGTTGCAACTTTGAAAAACCCACTTTGTTGACAGTTTCATCTCTCTGTGAATGTAGCAAATAGGTTCACTTATAAACTTTGTTGACTGTCTTACTTAACTTGCACACAGCTCTAAAATAGAAACAAAACAAAACAAAAAAAAAAAAAAAAGAAAAAGAGGTGGCTCTTCCTGGAATAAATAATTACAGATCATTTGACCAGTTTAGTAAAATATCACAAAACTTACTTGTTTTAAGAAGAAAGCCTGCAACCCCTTCTAGAGTAGATTATTATATTTTCTTAAATTATCAAAGCAAGTAAAAGGACAGATTTTTTTTTTCCACAGTCTCTATTCTTGTTGGGGGATTATTGACAGCAGAGTCCCCCTGTCTCTCATCTTCATTGAATTTTAATTTCAAACTCACCTGAATTTTCTTCAGTCTCAAATTTGTCCACATGCAAGGGGTGAGACAGAACCCCCAAGCCATTTAAATCCACAGAGATACTCAAAATAGAACATTAGCTCTTCTTTGATCTTAAGCAGGCAAATCGGCAATCTAACATCCACTTATTTCTCAAAGCTAGCCATGTGGCACCATGTTGGGCCAGAGCTCCTCTACCAGTTTCCAACAGTATTTTTCAGCCTTCATAGGCTCTCTCAGACAAAAACCAGAGGAGCACCACTGAGAACAAGATGAGACTGGGGTACACAACCAACCATGAGGCTTCACCACCTTTTCCTGAATATTGACATAGCTAGGTTGAAAGAGGACATTTTTTGGTGCAAGTAAGGGGAACTGCAGGAGCAGGTAGACAGGAAATGAAGAAACCAGCTTGGAAGCTGCTCCCACAGCCTTAGAAACACTGCTGATGTGACAGAGAAAGATTTGAGGTTCAATACAGTTTGAAAGCTGACAGTTGCAAAGGATAAACGTGTCTCCTGTTTGAGTCTCTTTGTGTTCAGAAAAACAGGAGGTTTTGCATTTTTTTAATTAAATAAGATTGCATATAAGAAACAACCAACTCCTCACCAACATAACAGAAACAACCTACAGGACCCAGAGATTTTTACTAATTGCCCATGTCAAATGGAGAGAGGGGATAATACAGCTATAAGTTTAAGTTTTAATAATTGTATATAGTAATTAGACCGACATCCCTGAATGTCCTTGGGATCACAGTTTCTTTTGGCAAGAAAACATTCAGAATGGTTATGGTGAGCATTATGAATGTTTATTAACATAACAGTACATTCTGGTTCCACAACCTGTGGGACGTGTATAATGGTGCTACATGCATTATTCATATTATGCAAGACCAAAACAATTCCTTGCTTCAGTCTTATGGATTCATAATTTAAAATGAAGAGACAGTCTCTCTCTTTCAACAGAGATGTTTATTCTGCTCTTAGTTAGGTTCATATGAGTCTTGCGCAGACACAAAGAGGAGAATGTGACCTAACAAATCAATCAATATGAAAAATAGTTAACGGCATTTCTGAGCACCCTGATAGTCTCAGAATAAAAAGCAATACCACAGCCCCTTTTCTCATGCAAAATATCATGTGTTAAACATAACAGATGGAAAAGAGCATTATATAAAATAGCAGGTTGATAAATTCAGAGTAGGAGCACAAAGCAGTGTGTGTAGGAGCCAGAAACCGATTATTTCCTATTGTTATTCTTTTGTCTCTGGCAGCTCTAAATTTGGAAACAAACTAGCTTAAACTATTTTTGTAAGCTTAGAGAACTTAAACAGCAAGTACTGGTTGAAGATGAAATTTCAACCTGGTAGCCGTGACTGCCTGAACACCAAGGTTAATAAAGGAAGTGTTGACAGATCCTTACCTACAACATACTATGATACCAAGTGAAATGTCATGTTTGCCCAGCACTGCCTCAGCAGCTCCCATCTCTCGACCAACTGAAGGGATGACAATTCCCTTCTTAGCAGATTTTGTGGGTTTTTTATACAGGGTACTACAAAATAAATTTCAATACAGACTGTACTGAAATACTGTTTGTGTACCAGGAATATTTGTCAGTTTATATTCTTTTTTAACACTATAGAACAGTAAATATTTTTGTTAGATATATATTGATTTATTGCTTATAAATTTTCAGTTTTGTCAAGCATACTATTCAGGAATTCAAAGAGAAACTGTCCAAAACATGCAGCTGAAAATATCTTCAGAAACGTTTTGGATCAAGCATACTATTCAGGAATTCAAAGAGAAACTGTCCAAGACATGCAGCTGAAAATATCTTCAGAAACATGGTGAGAAATGTTGAAATTTTTCATTCTGACATTTTCAGATACAATATTTGAATTTTTATCTTAAAAAAAGGCAAAAAAATAAAAAAGAAAACAAATCAAATTTATTTCATTTTGGTGGGGGGAAAAAAAAAAAGAAAAAAAAAATCGTATCAGCCCAAAACAATTCATTTGGAAAACCACAGCAATAAGACGATTAGTGGCAGATTGCAGACATTGAAAGAAAAACATAAGAAACAGAACATGAACATAGTGAACTTGACCATAACACTCACATGTAGGGCCTGGTCATCCAAGATCAAGGACTTCCTGAGACAGATGATATAAAAATAGACGAGGATGTTTTGTAGAAATCCCAAAACTGTGAAATTGTCTAACCTGTTTTTGGCCTAATAATTTCCATTATAAATATCTTATAAAATCTCATTCACAACAATTTTGTAAGATATTTAATTATCCATTAATTTATTTAGTAATATTAAGTATACATGATGTGGGAACTGACAATCCACCTACCCTACAGAGTAACAGTTTTAAGCAATCAAAGCAATTCTCAGTGCAGTTTTGATACGCAAAGCCATGCACGTCTTTCCCTATAGCTGGGCAATCTCAATCGCTGCACTCTGGCATGCCGAGGTTGCACTATGCAATAATCTACACAGTCGTTGCTTCCAGGAGGCACAAGTCAGATGCCAGCTTAAAATCTCTGTGAACGAACAGTCCTGAAATCGCACCGTAATGTGTGCCGTTTATACATCCCTCTCCAGACTTCTAAAATTTACTTTTTAAGCATTCAGTCTGACAGGTGTTTTGATGTATAAATCATACCCATAAATTATGTCTGAAACCGCTTTGGTGTCTGACAACAAGCAGAGAGTAAGGATGCCACTTATCTAGAAAAGTGATGAAAAATGACACAGAAGACGACCTTGTCTGTCCTTGAATGCCGCAGAGGCACGCTCAGAGAGATGAGTGCCCTGTGTGATGCAGAGTGAATATATCTGCCTTGGCTTGACCAAGGCAGAAGAGCTCCATGTCCAGCTGAGTCCATCACCAGTTGTTGCTGTGTCATGGGCTCGCTGTTGACAAGCCTCTTCATGTCCCGTTTCTAAAAGATGCCTTTAAACATTCTATTATTTTGTTCCCATTCAATAGCGTTCACAGCTTGTATCTATTTGCACAACATTGCCATTATGCCCATTAAATATCAAGCCTAAGTCAGAGATGAAATTGTGAATCCTTTCCATTACAATAGTCAGAACACATCTGCCCCATACTTTTATTTTATTTTACAATTTAGTCAATGTTTCAATTTTTGGAGCACAGCAGTGGCATTTTTCCAAGTCCAAATCCAATTAGTCTTTTCATTATATGACTGCAATGCAGAGTATAAAAAAATAATTTATTGGTTTTGGTGCCAGTTATTTAATCTGGGTGTAAGTAAAATTGCTTATGTGATCATTTATCTAGGAACGAATGTTCTGTCACAGTTTTACTGATCACACAATTTGATTTTATTTTCATTTGTTATTAGAGACTCCAAACGGTGGAACAAAAAAGTGTATTTACTACTTCCAGTTAAAACTGAATTTCCTACCTGAGTCAACAAACCACCCCCAGCAAGCAGTGGGTTTGTGTGTATGTTAGTGTCGAGACTATAGTGGAATAAAAGCATGTGCTTAAATAGAAAGATATTAAAACTTTGTCAGCAGGAACACAATCTAGTAAGTACTGTGGTGTCTGAAAGGAAAAAAAAAGCCAAATTCCAGAACTGCAAAGGCAATTTTATCAGAGAACGATGGCAGAGTTGTCCAAGCACTCAATACAACACTTCTGATCATCATGCAAAAATAGCGCAATTGGGCTTTAACAGCTATGAAGTGACTGACACTGCCTGAGAAAACAATTTATCTGCGTGTGTTTATTTTCTTTTGGCTCATAAGCATTTCTAAGTCATCAAGAAGTTTTATCTTATTCTCTCCTGAAATTCATTTTGTTGCACAGGAGGTCTGCTTTAACTATTAAGACCAACCATTTCCTCAGCTCTTCTGGACAAGGAAAAAGTGCAATCTGCAGTTTTGAACAAAATTATTGTGCACTGTATAAGTTAATTCAGCTCAGATCTGTGGTAAGCATTAAACAGTTTTTGCAGCTTAATGTCTAAGAAGTAATACAGACAAATTGTCCTCACTCTTAAGAAAGCTGAGTGTCGTGTTTGAGATTTTTGAAATGAGGAGCAAAGCACTGTTAGAGAAAAATGCTACCGCAGTGGTATATATTTTTAGTTTAATAATATTTCACCCACTTTAAAAAAGTTTCTTTAAAAGAAAAAACATCTTTCTGAGGGGAGTTGCCTCTCCTGTGAGCTGTACTCCATAATGTGCTTGCAGAGAAATCAGGACCCACAATCTGTCCATGCAGCCCCACAAGCAGCAAAATTCTTCTCACTCCAGCATCATCTGTGGTGTTGGAGAATAGTTTGTTTCTCACATATGCTCTCTAAGTGTGAAGTCATTCAAATGAAATGAAAGACAGTCTGGTGTAGCTCATTCATTAATTTTCACAGCAGTTGGTGCCCTGTTGGCATTTCAAATTAACGTAAGGAAAAGTT
Source organism: Aptenodytes forsteri (assembly GCF_000699145.1). Classification (NCBI taxonomy): domain Eukaryota; kingdom Metazoa; phylum Chordata; class Aves; order Sphenisciformes; family Spheniscidae; genus Aptenodytes; species Aptenodytes forsteri. The sequence goes on from NW_008794520.1 coordinate 1,118,938, forward strand.
CAAGAGATTTAAGCTTCATTTCAAATCATGTCTACTATGATTTTCAAGAAATGTTACAAATAGATTAAATTGCATTAGTAAAAGCTAATTGCAGAGCAAAAGAGGAGAATATTAAATGCTAAGTACCAAACTAATTTCAAAGTAACATAATTTTACCAGCTGAATCATCCCCCTACGTGAAAGACTGCACTCAAGTAGCTGCAGTGGTGACTGTGCGTCACTGCGCAAGGCTGAAGTCCCTAAAGATACTGGTTGCAAGTGTTAAATGACAGATTGAAAAGAAAGGATTTCAGCCCTGTTCATTTCACAGCTCCAGGCCCTTCCAACCTTCTCTGCAATTGGATCCAGGGTCTAAATAAACCTCCACAGGCCTGCAGTTCTTATGCGTATAATAAACTCTTTGGGGCTACTGAAAAACTGCAGAGCTTTAAGAACATGCAGAGCTCTTACGATGGGGCTGGAGTTTCCTGACAATTGCCTTTGGCCATTCATTTTCAAAACTGCCAGTACCATTTTTGTATTAAACGATCCTGATCTGACCATGAAATAGGGAACTCGCATTAAAAAACTGCAATCTCAAGTGTAATTGCGGCTCCACATTCATTTCTGCAGTGGTTGGTTTCGTTGTCTGTCCTTGTTCTGCTACTTTAAGATCTCAGACACAGAAGACTCAGGAAATACATCAATTCAAGAAAATTGGCCATTTGCTGACGGAGAGAATTAAAACACACCAGTTCTTTCCAAATAATCTAATATCCAATGAATTTTATGCCTTGCTTCCTTCCCTGGTGCGCAGGGAATTTCTGCATGAAAACAGTGCACCTTCCAATGAAAAACTTGATAATTCAAAAAAAGAAACCAAAGGTGACAACACTGGGGAAACTTGAAAATTCTAGTCAGGCATTATCTAATTACAAATCAGGGAGCTATTAATGAAGTTGGATGAGAGCTGACAAAAGGACTGAGGTGCAATCACCTAATTTAGATATTAGCAGTGCAGATGGCTGCATTTAAGCATTTCCTTTTTATATAATGGAGAGAAATAGGTTCTTCTATGCCGTGGTTTATCTTTCCCTGTGAAGGAATCAGAAGTGCTTATTTTCCTCATTACCTATTTGTTTTCCCATTGTGCATAGTCCAGATGATATCCAAAGTCAGGTAGGTTGAATCCTACTCCCTGGTATATGGATGCTACTGAGAACCCAAAATGAGGCATTGGCACCCTCAAGAGAGCGCACCGAAGGGATATTTATGAGGTGGGAGGAAAGGATGAAATTCATGAAGTTTCCAAAAAGAATTTACCTAAGGTAAATTACCAGTCAGGTCTGTATGTGTGTTGACAAATAGACAAATTCTCACAGGAATAAAGCATTTCATTGAAATTTTTCTGACCTTATTTTTCTCTAAACAAACATGACTTCATGCTGAAACAGCAGCAAGAGCTGTAGAGTTTCTGTGATCAGGTGAATTCAAAGCTGAGTTAGATGGAGAAACAATAAATATCCAGTGGTACTTCACAAATACTTCATGCCACAGGAGTGGGAGAAAACATCCATAAGGAAGCCATTTTATGCTTTTTATAGTCAAAGCATGGGAGGAACACTGTGAGTACATTTCTGAGCTTAGTAGACATAGAAGGACTGCTTTGGTTTGTTTTCAAAGTAGAAGCTGCATAAACCAAACCATTATAATAGCTCAGTATTTGCTAAGACTGCAGACCCAAGAAATGAAGCCATAAGTTTAAAAAAGAAAATAGAATAGAGATGTGCATTGTAGAGTATTGAATAAATGAGCTAAGGAGCAAGGCTAGGAAACAGAAGGAAAAATACACGGCTTAGTCTTTGGTTGCATTAAAACATTTATGTCCATCCATAGTGAAAGCTGGCCATGAGGTTGCCTTAAATTAGTCTAAGCCACATAAGCTGCTCCTCCCTTTCTATAATATAACGACGACGATAATAATACTGACAATAAAATGTTACGATATGATATAATATAATTTAGACCCTCACTTCAGCTATCTGCACTCACTTCCGCAGTGTGACATGGGGATGCCTCCTGTCACAAAGCACACTTTTTTTTGTGCCTTGTGACATAAAACCCTTGAAGAAATCAGTCTGTATACCACTGTCTTTTCCTACTTATGGGCTTCAGAGTAACAGAGTAGAGAGCAGAAGGGCCAGAAGTCAGGAAGAAGAAAGTGAGATAGCTGATCATGGATTCCTGCGCTCAAAGCCAACAGAGCAAGTCTAAGTTCCTGGAAGGGCTCGGAAGCAGAAAAGCCTGGAGGTGATCAGTTACGGGGTCAATTGCAGGGGGTACAGTAACGTGGTATGCTGTGTCTGCATCAGACCTAAGGTTCAGTCCTAGCATGGCGTATGTTTTAGCTGCTGAAGTTATTTGTTCTTCAGGCCTGGGTAACAAAACTCCTCCCTTCCAGATCAGTGGTGTCAGACCGATGGAGCAAGTTCTGCTTGAAACTTTCTGTATATACACAGGAATAGTTCTTTTCCCCTACCTTCCTCTTGGGTCCCTAAAGATGCTTTTAGATTAATTCCCTCTACTTCCTCACCATGCACGTTTATCTAAAGGCACTGTCTTATCCACAGGTTCACCACTGCTCTCCTGACATTCATAAATTATCAAAGCACCAAAAAAGCTCTCTATAGAGACTCTAGTGAAAGTTTCTGCAAACTTGTAGCTTGAGTGTTTTACAGGTAGTTGAAAGCATGCCGCAATATGCCCCATTCACTGTGCAAAAGGCAGTAATAATGAAGAGTTTATTTAAGGGTCTTTCCCTCTTTTGCTTCCTCCAGATCTTTGAACTTGGTCCGTGGTTTGCTCAGAGGCCAAGGGGCTCTGAACAGGAGTTATTGTTTACCAGCAGTTTACCTGTGCATAACTACCCATGTCCATAATGATTTTGCAACATATCTGTAATTTCTTTGATTGAATGCAAACAGCCATAGCTACAAATTCTACCTGGGACACAGAATCATTGGGATCAGTTGATTTGGGAAGTTATAGCCTGTAAGGCAGTGGAGTCATACCTGTACTGCAAATTCAACAGAGCTTCCACAGCTGCCACTGGGGTGAAGCTTATAGTTTTACGGTTCAGATAATAGGCACGGATGAACTTGAGAAATACCTTGTGCTTGAACTCAGCTATGTTAGCACAGTCCAAGCCCAAAATCTATAGCACAGTACGCAAAACAATAAGACTATGCAACGGAATGATGGGATGCTTTAAATGTAAATCCAAAGAATTAATTTCTGCACATATGATACAACATGCTGTGTGAGGTTTTTCAAATAAACGGGAGAGACAAAGCAAAACGGGACGGTAACGAAACTCATTGCCTCAAGCTGTTATCTCATCAATCTGAACAAGCCAAGCAAAGTCGTGCTAAATGAAAGGTTGGGACTGAGGATCTCCAACTGCTGTCTGACATTTCAGCATTGCAGTTAAAGGTCTGCTCCTTTGGAGTGGCCTCTTTGTTTTCCAAATTAAGCATCGGGAATGTTTTTCAGTTACTTTTAAGAAGGTTACAAAGTAATAAATGAAAAAGAATGAGCATAAATATCGGACTAAACATTTGAAAATGTAGTATCTGATTCAATGTGTGCATAATATATTAAATTCATTACATATATAATGCAGAGAGACAAAGCATTGCTGTCAATAACTTAGTCCCAGATCAGAAAAGGGACTTAGGAATTATTCACATCCAGAGAGGAAGAGAGAGCGATTCACATCTCCCAGAAGATTTTCAAGAGCAATGGAAAAATCTTGGAGAGTGACAAATTACCACAGGGATCAATTGTTTCTTTGTCTACAAACAAATCATGTATTTTGGCAAGTGCTTTTGTCTCTACCAGCAAACATGATAAAAGCAGTAGTAATAACATAGTCTCAGGAAATGTTGTGGCATTTGGAGTATTTCACAAATGTTTCAGTTTAAAGAGCTTTTCTTCAGAGGATGGTGAATTTGCTGATACCTAAATATTTCATGGAATTGTACTGAGTTGGAATTTTGAGATGGAATTTCTGGGAAAGTCACAACTTCCTGAAAAAACAATTACCCTGCTACTGTCCCAATTCTCTACGTGTTGCAAAGCTTAGTGGAGCAACACAACAATACCTTTAAGAACCTGGACCCAGGACCTCACAACCCATTCATCAGCGGGTTTATGATGCAGACATCATATTCTGCACAACACACTGCTTAATAAGCACACTGCTGCAATTTCATAGTAGGCAGAGTCTCTAGGGAAACCAACCCTTTATAATGTTCTGTGCCGGCCTGAAATCCCCTTTTTCCCCTGAGGGAATGCCAATCAGCCAACACCAGAAGAAATTTAAATGGACTATGCTTTGTTCTGTGAGTGAGAATGGATTTATAACAAGAAGATAAAAATAAGATCTAATAGTTGCAACCTGTTAGACACACACCCCTTAGGAACACTGGGCATAAACTAAGTCATTTCCACAACTCCAGAAAAAAATTGAGGGTGTTGGGTTTTTTCCCCCCCAAAGAAAGGTTTGGGTTTGTTTGGGTGTTTTTACCTCTGAACAGAATGCACCAGGACACACCGTAAGAAACTCCATCATGCAATTAGTACAGTCATTGTATGCACTGGTACTTCAAGAGCATTATTTTCATTATAATTAATTATTTTCATTTGGAAAGAACTGTGGGAAAGGTCCCATAACAGGTCTTCAAAAATAACACTTTTAAATTCATCTTTGTTACTGGCAAGAACATAGAATTAATTCAGTTACTGTTAGACTTATTAGAAATTCCAGTTTGGGTTTCAATAAAAGATAGTCTGAAAGAACACAAACCTTTAAATTTTAGCAAAAGAAGTTAAAAGCCAAATGTAGGTTAGTTCAGAAAGAAAAGGACACCTCATAAATAGACAGAAGGAAGAAAGATATAATCTGAAATGCTTTTTCTCAATTACAAATACAACTCTGAATCCTACTAATCAAAACATAAGCAGAAAACTTATAACTAGAACTTTTTGTAGAAGAGGCATAAAGCTTATAAAAGAGACTGCTTTACCAACACAGTGCAACATGGGTGGGGTTTTTTTCCACATTGTTACGTCTTCTGAGCCCAGATAAAAGTGATCTTAAGGACACTTATAGACAGCTATCTATAGATTTACATAGTTATGATGACACAATTATGAAATGGAGAAATCATGACAGTAACGGAAAACAAAAAAAGATAAATGAAACATAATAATAAGCATAAAGTCTGATTGTAATGCTGTAACATGGTAGCAGACCTTTTATATAAAGAACGGTGGGAAGATTTGTCTTCCAGGCCTAATGATGATGAGCAGAAAGTTGGCACAGAGGATCTATGCAGGAGGAGCAAAGGCCTTCTGCAGCTTTGACAACAATTTACATCCATAATCATGAACAATGTTGCACAGAACATACATTTAACGTGATAAATAATGCTGCCACCTAACTTTCATCAGTAGCTTTCAACGTGCTTTTTTTATTATCCTGCCTGTCTTACAGATGGTGAAAACAGAAGCAGCGCAAAGTGAAATGATTTGCCAAAGACCATCTAGGAGATGAAAATCTCCTGAAACTCCAGACCATTGCTTTATACTTTCAGAGTACTCAGCACAGCGTGTTGCAATGCACTGTTGTTGTTCTAACCAAGCTAGACTCACTGTTCCTCATTAGTTCTCTGCATTACAGAAATCACCGCACCTGTTTACAAAATTATAGCTCCCTATGACTCACACAATCTCTTTTAAGTAACGAAGTCAGATATTTCATGGTTCAGATTACTATTTTTGTCACTTCCTTTTCTTCCTCTCTTCACGTGGAATAAACAGTGGGGATTTGATACTACCCTGTTCACATGATTTTGTCCTTTCTATTTTACCAAATTTCAAGAAACTACGGGCAGAAGGAAAAGCATATAATTTCTTCTCTCTTCCTTAGAAAAATATCTGGAAATGTGTTCATTAGACAGTCACAAGATTTATGGAGTCAACAGAATTCAATTGTATCACATCTTCTTTTCATTGCAATGACACTGAAAAGGTACATAGAGGCAGGTTGCCCTCAAAAAACCGCAAAGAACTACGTTCATCTCTAATTTACCAGAGAAGTTTACAGACATGTGGCTTGGGGACAATCAGTTTTTCTTTTTTTGTCACGTGCCCCAAGCACTCTCTTGACCTGCAACAATTGTACACTCAAGGCCAGCAATTTTAAAAAGGTTGATATAACTGAACTGTGGCGGCAGCAAAAACCAAAAGAAGTCCCTGACTTCAGACAGGACAGCAACACACGTACAGGCAGCAGGCAAAAAAGAAACGGAGTGCCAAAGGATGGGAACAGGGACTGAATACCAAGATCATGTTTGGCAAACACGAGGATAGATGTGCTAAGAGGTTGGAAAAGACCTCTAAGATCATCGAGTCCAACTGTCGACCCAACACCACCACCCAAAGATCACGTTTGGCAAACACGAGGATAGATGTGCTAAATTACCAAAACAAGCTGTCCCAAGATGATGACCAAACAACTCTCACCATGTGATATGGGCAGGCGGGAGCTGGTTCTCGTATTATTTACACCTGTTTTCATCAACTGGGGAGCCTCCCTAATCCCAGTGTTACCCCTGTCCTGCTCTCCTCTTCCATTCCACCTGCTCCCACACTTCAGCTCTCTTCCCTGCACAATTCACCCAGGATCTGCACAATACACACAAAAACACACGCAATCCCCTCACCTTAGCTCCTACCTATAGCGTTTTCAGCTCTCTCCCACATCTCCAGTGGGGTCACAGCCTCAGTGTCTTCCAGCTCCTCCCACAGCTGCTGGGTCACACAAAGGAAAGGGCACAGCACGCTTGGCTTAAAAGCCACTGTTGACCCCACAACCCTCCTGTTGAAATGAACAGTAACTGGTACATTTCTTGACTTGCTCTCAAGGCTTTATTTGGCCTCACCCACCTGTGCAACCATTAATTTGCTTAAGGTTTGGAAGAATTTAATATTTTTGCAGAAGTTTGGCAAATAGATGATTTTTCTCAACCTTGTGAGAAGCAGTACTTCAAAACTCCTTGTCTTTGCTATTGCTCATCACAGAAACATCTTCAAGCCAATGTTACACTGACTGGAAAAATGTGCAGCCTACATCAACTCTTAAACCACCCAGCAGTGTGACGCTGGTTCCACTAAAGTACATGGAAAAGCTCAGAACAAGTTCAAGATAAGCAGGCAACATACCGAAAGATTAATTTTATATTTTTCCAAGGGTAGCTGGAATCTTTTTCCACCTACTCTTATTCTTTGCAGTATGCAAGAAAGCTTGCCATAATCATACACATCAGCATAGCTTATATTTATTGCTTAATTATGGAAGAGTAATAATGAAAATGAAAAATGGCAATATAGATTTTCAGTCATATAATTCCAATGTTCTACTTTGCTAAAATGATGTAAAACACCTTTCCTTATTAGCCAGGAATATGCTGAAACAGCATTCTAAAAAAGACAAAACCCACAGCCAGGCAGTAAGCAAAAATGCCATGGACGCATTTTACAGTTTCTAATTAGCCGTTTCACTGCAAATAAGATATCAAAAATACACATTCTTATCTCCATAACATTATACAATGCACAAGTGTCTCAGATCAGCACTGGCTATATAGCATCAATCTCAGACTACTGTTTTGAGATCTCCAAATAAAAGTATGACTTATGACTGGACAAAAAGTATATCTTGCTTGTTCTTAGGTTTGCCATGTATCTTCATTTGTGGTAAAAAGATGCAATTGCCTGCCTTCACAGTTGTATGAAATACTATTTACATGAGTCAAGAAACAAAACATTTCTTGTCACTATGTGAAATTGTAGCATCTAAGAGGCTGCAGTCATTTGGTAATCTAAGCATCAGACACTACTGTGTTTAAATTACAGCAAATGTTGGCATTTTGATGGAGACAACTACATACATAAAAATCAAATTAAAACAGCAAATATTAAAGTAGCATTAAGGCTGGGAGTTTAATTAACTTCCCTGAAAGTCAGGCTACTCAATACATTGGAGATCCTAGGATGGCTGAACATGAAGGAGCAGACAAAGTGAGACAGAGATAAGAGAGAGAGAAAAATTATCTAAATTAAGGTCGCAGCACTGGCCACCGGCATGGGAGAGGGGCTTGCTCAAAGCAGGGAAGAGCTGGAAGTGACTATCAGACACTGGAAACAAGGTTTCCACTGATTTAACACCAAACAGCAGATGAACAAGGGATCTGCTGATTCCTGTTATATTGGGGAGAAACAGCAGCCGGTCTGGGCAGGCGTGGGAAGGTCGGGGAGCAGCCTCTGGGAACCTGGAAACCACAGCACAAGAAGGCAAGGCAGCTGAAATTTTTAGAAGCGGGGAGTAAAATGGTTTTACAAATCTTTTTATTACTGTGGCTGTGATGGCAGGTGCTCTCCTCAGCAGTCATCTCGCCAACACACCATCTCTTCATTTACTTTAAGTATGTCTATGTTCCTTCACTGTCACTGTCTATACACAAGAAAATAACTGCAGAAAAGTCCTCTGTTTCTGACACACCTTATCACAGATCTCATTTGCACTAAAAGGTATTTCTGGAGGCTGCAGAACCTGCCAACTGCTGGATTTAAAAGGAAATTTTCATGGAAGGTTTTGAATTTAAAGAGGAAGAGTAAGGTAGCAAAAATTCCCAAATCATTCTGCTGAGCCAGAGAAGTGTTAAGGAAAGGGATGTTTATTATATTGTAAGTACAGATTTCTCAAAAAATATTTGGAGATACAGTTCTCCCCCCACACCTCCCCTTTAAAGACTTTAATGCTCTGGCCCTGTCCAAGCCTTATTTTTCTCATATCTCAATTCCCTTTCTTGTATTTTAACATCAGAACATCTTTGTGGTGTCTCAGGCACTGTTGAGCTCTCAAGAGAGCACGCATAAAGACTAAATTAATGCTCTGGCCCTGTCCAAGCCTTATTTTTCTCATATCTCAATTCCCTTTCTTGTATTTTAACATCAGAACATCTTTGTGGTGTCTCAGGCACTGTTGAGCTCTCAAGAGAGCACGCAGCAGCTCTGCTCACAGACAGCAACAGATTATGGAGTTCAGCAGACAAGGTGATAGCATCCTCCTGGCACCCATCAACAGATGCAAGGATTTCACGAGGCACACAGCACCCTTCAGGCAATCTGTTGACACTGGGGTCCTCCCCCCACCCCCAATGTATGGCAGCAAACAGTCATTTGAACTGCTTGTGTCTAAAGCCAGCCTAGTACATGCACCCAGGAGGACTGCATGTGAAGCTTCACCAAATGCTCTTAACTAGCTGCATAAATTGTTCCTGCTCTAGGAACTGCTGTTTTTTTCTTTCTACCATATGTTTACTTTAAAACAGTGAGATATATGAGGCTGGAGCTGTTACCCCTGCATATGTCTACCCTGGAGCCAAAGATACAACTGCAACTTCTCCAAGTAGCTATAAAACATGCAACTTGGGTACCAATAGCAACACATCCACAGCAACATACAGCTCGTTTTGGCTAGCTGCTTTGAGTATACACCTTAAACACTACACAGGTTTCTACAGCTTTTCCTCAGCTCCTCGCTGCTGTGCTCAGTGCTTGCTGTACCAGAACAAGCTGCTTTAAACCCTGCTTTGATGTGTCATGCCTATGCTCCATCATGGAATCATAGAATCATAGAATCATTGAGGTTGGAAAAGACCTCTAAGATCACCGAGTCCAACCGTCAACCCAACACCACCATGTCCACTAAACCATGTCCC
>NW_008794520.1:1128867-1132825 GCF_000699145.1 Aptenodytes forsteri
GTTACTTGGGAGAAGAGACCGACCCCCACCTCGCTACAACCTCCTTTCAGGGAGTTGTAGAGAGCGATGAGGTCTCCCCTCAGCCTCCTTTTCTCCAGGCTAAACAGTCCCAGTTCCCTCAGCCGCTCCTCATAAGACTTGTTCTCCAGACCCCTCACCAGCCTCGTTGCCCTTCTCTGGACACGCTCCAGCACCTCAACGTCCTTCTTGTAGTGAGGGGCCCAAAACTGAACACAGTATTCGAGGTGCGGCCTCACCAGTGCAAATGGATGGACCCTCACTGCCCGTGCCTGGCAGGCTGGCCCTCGACCAGGGTGAAGGGCTGGATGTGCTCTTCCAGTTTCTGTGTGTGAGTTGGCCCTGACAGCAGTTCAGAAACCAATTGCCAGGAAAGTACCTCTTCTGTAAGCCACTGCAGTTCACAAAGCTCTACCTTTTTGTTAGGTGGACTAGAGAGATGATAATGAAGAGCAGAGAGAAAACAAAGACTTTTTTCTTAACCCTTCTCCATTATTGCCAAAGAGGGGAGCTTCTGAACATTGAAGCATTGGATGGGAGGTATTTAGAAGTGGTTCTTCTTTGACTACAAAAATCAGCAAAACAATTCCACTGTACTCCTGGAAATATTATTATCTGCAACTCACTTAGAGGTGGCTAACACAATGCAGCATGTTTTATTTACAGCTACACAAGTGACTACAACACATAGAGACTAAGCTGTCTGTGGATATAGGTGAGATGTTTGGGAGTATCTTTTCATCATCTCTATGCTAGCCTACCTAAAATTTTTATCCTTCATATCACTTGAAAACAATGATTACAATGTGTCAGATTTTTAATGTTCCTTGCTACTGTGATATTAACAGGAGCACACGTAGCATGAATGTCTGGGAAATTTATTGCTTACATTCATTTGCCTGTTTACTCTTTTAGTCTTAATTTAGCAGCAGAGATTTTTTTATCAATATTTTAGACTCAGATTGGCTACACTGAAAAGGAAAGGGGATTTGAGCAGATGGCTGTTGCAAGCTGCATACCGTAAGTGGGTAATGCACAGATATGCCTCTTGATGTACCACTGAACAAACACTTTTGCAAAATTATGTGTTGAAGACGGCCAAGCTCAGGCTGTGTGATGGAAACTGACACTCAGGTTCTAATTTAATTTTTCGTTCTACACTCTCCAGATTATTCCATAAACAAAACAAAGGCACGAGCTACACTGCATCATGTTATGCAAAGACACTTTTCAATTCAATGCATTAATTTACTGGGAAGTTAGTTTGACCTTATGCCTACATAACTGAAATCAGAAAAGTCCCAATGGTTTAAAAGAAAATACAAAAAAATAAAAAAGTCATAGACGGACACACCAGAAACTCTCTCTCAGAGAAGTAGCACTTCCAGAAATCATTTTAGTTTACACCACCATAAATTCCTATTAACAGCTCAAGTGAAAACAATGGCAACGAAGGCAGAACAGAAACATGAGCTGTGCTCTCAGCCTCCTTCAGCATCAAGGTGGTTGGCTGTGACATAGGGATGGGTCACCTCAGGCCATTTTTTTCTGGAGAGGTGCAGCCACTGTGAGAGCCTACTGTGCTTTAATCTGTTCCTTAAAAAAACTTAACCAGCCAGGAAAAGAATAATTGTGTTAAAAATGCCCCGGCAAAGGTGAAGAGAGAGGTCAGGTGATCTTGGAGCACTCCTTCACCTTGCTCTCAGTGGAGTAAAAAGGTAAGTGCAGCCATGGGAAGGTTTTAGCACATCCAGGATTCCCTGGTGTCACAAATATTCAAGCCCCAATTTCAGCTCTCCATAGGTATTTTAGGGCATTCTGACGCAGAACAGCTTTTGGGCTGATTTTTTCCAGGCCAAGGGCATTAGCTCCCCATAGCTACTCCCGGCCTCCCACTTTGGCGGTGGCTGTGCCATGTGCTCTGCTTGCAGTTGACAGACCGGTATTTTGTCTTCAGTGCATCTTCAAGTCTCTTACTGATTTTTTTATGGACAAGTATGAGGAATCAGACTGATTTTCAATTGTGCCATTCAGAGTCAGAAGTCCCACTAACAGAAGTCCTCAAAGTCAAGAGTACGATAATTACAAGATTGATCCCTGTCCATACTATAACTATCTGCCTCGTGAATAATTTTATTCTCTGGGGCTGTCAATCTAGCCTCCTCTGTGAACATTAAATTTATTACAGTAACTTAAAGAAAAAAATGATGCCATTTCAAAGTCATCTCTGAGATGAATATTACAAGAAAAGGGAAAGATGATTGTGAGACACCAAGGACACCCATGCGCCATGCCCATCTGAATTATAGCTTTTACACCTCTGTTTCCCTTAGACTGAGGTTAAGATTCTGCATCAAGGTACTGTGAAAACAAGGGTGGGAGGGCAAGGGCAGACACAGTTAGCTGAGAAAACTTTTCCAGGCCTCCCGGAGAGTCCATGACTGAACCGGTACTAGAACCAACCTGTCTTGCATGCTATGCCTACCTACCGCAGCTGCGTGCCTCTGATTGCTTTTACTACCCTTGTATTTGGTTTGAATTTCCAAAGCAACTTATAGGGACAGTTTAATCCATTCTTAGCATAGCCTTTGAAGTATTTTAGTATCATTACGCCAGGATTTGAGTTTTCTTTTGCTGTTTTTTTTTTCTTCTTTTAAATGAGCGTTAGCAAGATGAAGTCAGACACAAAGAAGAACATGCTCCTTCCATAGCATTCAAGATATTTCCGAAGAATGTGCTCCTTCCATAGCATTCAAGATATTTCTAAACAGCTGACTGACAATTTAGCATATTAAAACATGAGATGTCATAATAAACTAGCTATTTTTATATAACTTCAAAACTCCTGCAAATGCAAAATGAATTTCATATTTTCTTAAAACTCCATGTGAAGCATGAATTTACTGAAAATTATTCGAGTGGTATACAACAGCATATTGTTTAAAAAGTAGGCCAAATCTATAGTTCATACCAAACCACTATGAATCCTGTTCATTCATAAAAATACCTTTAACTCCCATCTTCAGCCAGACACGCACTCCCTACATTTCCATTCCAGCTAGAATTTTTTTTAACATTAAACAGACATTGTTAGGTGCTCCAGAGGAATGATATATATGGTTAATTCTACTTTTTCTTGGAATTGGAGTGGATATTAAATGAAAACAATACAGTGTATTGATGCAAATATTTAGACATACAATACTTTTTTTTTTTAACATACACATCTACAGAGCTCTTAAAAAATGTTGTTTAAGAATTCTTTTTACTTAACACAAAAGTAACATGATGCAAGTTGCAATCCAAGGACAATTTTAGACTGAAGAAATAGGGCATTAAGGATTTTTTTTATTTGAACATCATGTTGTACTAATCCCTGAATTGTGGTTGTTACAAAAAATTAATTTGGAAGTGAGGTATAAGGTGATGATTCAAGCGAAAAAGGGCTTCTCTCAGCTTTATCTTCCAATTTCCTTTATGTAGCGAGATCTTTGGACACATCTCTGATTTCAGAAAGAACCCACAGCAGAATTAATTTGAGAAAGGACCTGGATGCAAAGATATGGAAAAGATCTGAAAAGATCTGGAAATTTTGCATCAAAAATCTCAACCCTAACAAAAATACTATTATAGAGATACCCTAATTGACTTTAAGTATCAGACTGTTTGCAAATGTAGAATTGTTTGGAAAGTATTTTTTTCTTTTATCACTATTTGGATTTTAAACTTGGCCTTTTCTATACTTAGAACAAGGATGATCTGCTCATATTTACAAAAAATTGTAAATAGAATCATAGAATCATTGAGGTTGTAAAAGACCTCTAATATCATCGAGTCCAACCGTCACCCCAACACCACCATGCCCACTAAACCATGTCCCTAAGCGCCTCATCTACTCGTCTTTTAAATACCTCCAGGGATGGGGACTCCACCACTTCCC
>NW_008794520.1:1134047-1161049 GCF_000699145.1 Aptenodytes forsteri
GGTGCACTCAATCCCCTCATATAAAAACATAGAAAACCAGGAAGCTATCTACTTTCATAGTTGCTTTCAGGCACTTGATTCCTCCCTCAAGGTAATTCCATAGATCCTAAATGCCGTTAAAAAAAACCCAACATCTTTTACATCTGCCACTCACTATTGCAGAAAAGGGTGTGTGTAGCTATTAACAATCAGCCATACTCAGCACGGGAGTATTTTACTGCCATGGAGGAAAGAACTGAGATGGATGGAAACCACTGAATTCTACTGCTACAGGAAGATAGGGACGCATCCCTTTCTCTGGGAAGAGTGACCAAAAATAAAACCACATTTGCTTGGAGAGTATCTTTCTGTCAGTGTACTCCTGTGTAATACATCTCTCTCATTTCACGTGGTTCATTTCTCCCTGGAGAATGGGCTTGTCTGGCGACTGCTTTCAAGGTCCTAGAAATGGTCATTACCAAAAGTCATCATCCTGACTAATTTCTCAAGATAACATTCTTTTTTCCTTCTCTTGTGGTTCACGTTTCTTTTTGCTTGTCTACGTTCTCCTCCAACATACTTTAAAAGTTACAGTGCCTCACTTTTGCAAGAGAAGATTTGGCTGTATCCAAACTGCTGCACTGCCCTAGATGCTCTCTCTTTTTCTCCACCAGAAATCATAAAGAAGATACGGTCTATCTACACCACAGGGTCTATATGGATTCAGTTCACTCCCACATCATCAAGGAGAATTTACACCACAGATGCACAAACACCAAGCTGGTACCCTGGTTTCAGGTCGTACCCGGCAGCCACTGGTAGAGCGTGTCAGGGGTTGGTGTGCACTTCTCTGAATTGCTGCGGTGTCCTGGTAATCCAGGCATTTGCCCTCCCTTGAGTAAATTGTCTCTGGCCAGACAACACAACTCATGCCAGCAAAGGCCATGCAAGATCCTTTATAAGTTTACATTTGAAGGCACACTCACTTTCCGGACAGAAGGCCAAAACACAAGTTTTTAACAATCCTCTCATCCTTTTTTTAATTTATGTGACAATTTCCCAAGTGACCCAATTAAAACTGAAAGACCACAAGCAAAAGATATTTTGAAAACACGCAGGGGTGGGAAGGGTTTTTTGCAATAGCAATCAAAGAATTTAGAACTACAATGATGTCAGAGTGCTGCAATTAGGAAAGGTGAAAGGTTTGCTTGTTTTACAAGGATGAATTTCCCTAAATCGCTTTCCTATGCCTTTTGCTTTGGTGTTACAATGAAAGCATAAGAGCCATTCAACTATTCAATAGACATATAATCAAAATGAAAGTATCCTAAAGTATGCATTTCTATGCAAAAGCGACAAGCAGAAACATCTTCAAAGGAATGATCCATACCTAGGCTGTATTCTTTCTCCCATCTGTCTTTCAGTTTCTGGAACTTACACGATTTGTTTCTCTCACTTTTGTGTTCCTTTTCACTTTTTAGCAGCTCGAGTAGGATAATATACTACTGCTATTCATATTTTGCAGATGGAAAACTAAAACAAATTTAGTCTTTTAAGATCTCGGCAAGTTAAACAAAATCTGCTTTAATGGGAGCAGGGATTCTTAAATATTTTTATGGATTTGGAAAGAAATGAGTCAGGTGATAAAGGGCACTGAAACAGGGAATTAAGGCCAGGGATCCGCAGTCCCACTGGGCCTAACCACTCCATTTCTTGTCACCAAAGACAGCCCATCACTTTCTGGAACAAGGTGTGAAGTTATTTTTTGAGGTACATAAAATAGACACCGTGAGTTACCATCTCTTTCCATCTTCTAGATCTTTTCCTCTGTATCTCCCAAATTCCTGTCTGCTCTGACTGATGTTCACCTCCCAACTTTCTGCTTCTCTAATGACTTTTACATTGGTTGTTTCAATTCATGTTTTACTGCCAGATAAACCGACCCACCTTGTTGTGGGTTACTCATCTAGTTATAAGCACAATACACTCAGACTACAGAAAGTGTTTTTGTAACTAAACCTACATCTGGCAACATGCCACGTTTCTTCTACCTTTCAACACAGCAAGTTTGCACATCGCTACGTGCATTTGAGTAGGACACTGTATACACAAATATGGAACCACTGACCTTAAACAACAATTAGTACAGAACATAGCAGCCTATCCGTTTAATGAAGCGGCTCACTAAAAGCTCTCACTAACTTACTATAGGTCAGTGACGGTTTTTGTCAAGCTTGCAGTCTTTTATTTTTAAAACCGATGTTGTACCAATTACCAGAGGGACACATACACATTAGGCTGGTCTGCTGGACCCTCAGAGTGAACTGAATCACCTCCCCAGAGCTGACTCCTACAGGAATGGTGCCTTCAAAGCAAAAAGCAAAACCTGGCAACCCTCGACAAGAACAGTCCAAAACAAAATAAGAACATAAATGGGGGGGGGGGGAAGGGATGAGAGTAGACTATCCCTATCTACTTAGTGGCTAGTGGAAACTTTGCAGCCCACCTGTCTTTGATTTGAGGAAACCTCAATTTTTGCATTTTAACAGCTGCAGATTTTTTTATCTGTTCATTTTGAAACTGAAGCAACTGAGGCTGATCACAAGTCTTCTATTTCAGCCTCCTGCTGAAGAATAATTTGGTGTAAATGTTCAGACAATAACTGAGATCATGCCAGTGAAAAATCACTTCCTGCAGCTTCAGTTATGCCACTTCTTTTCTCCAAAAAGGGCATTTTTTTGAACATTCAGAGTAATACTTTGACTACTATTACTGACTACTAATAACAAATATATCTCAGGCTCAATTCTTACAGTGAAGCTGCTGAAAACAAACTTGTCAGTACATGAACATAAACATAGAAACAGAAACTGAAATAATTCATCAGATAATACATTTGATCAGGATATGAACTGGTTTAGGCAGAAGAAACCTTCAGCTCCTGCCTTATTAGCAGAATCAGATTAACTGCACAAACCCATAGGCCATAAAGAGCAGAAAGCAGAGCAAAGACTGAAGTTGCATCTGAAGTTTCTGTGTAAAGGTGATGAACTGACAGTATGAAGTTCTGTTAAAGTTAAATACTGCTGCCAGCTCAGGTACCATCATACTGCTGCCAGCTCAGGTACCAGCAGCATGATTTTCACCTCTGGACCTCCTCAGGATGGACACTTGGACCCACTTTTCTAATGATCTTGAATCTTTCACGTAGGAGCAAGACAGATAAATATTGAATAAACATAGCTTTAAAATCAATATGCACTGTGCATAAAAGGAGCGGTACTTTTATCCTAATTGCTTTACAAACACGTACCTAAAATAATCTTAAAAGATGACTGGTGCCCTCTATTATAGTATTTATCTTAACAACTGTCTGAAACTCACAAGTCTTGTCTGAAAATCCATTGCCCTTTGGTCCATATAATACAATACTATGTCAATAAGAAATTAACACTGTTTACTCTCATGTTTTTACCAAACCTGGCATCTTGCAAAGATTCCATGCACAAATGCACACAAGGCAGCAGCTGCGACAACGATCCCGTAAAAAAGGTCTGTGTAACAGAATCTTTGCATTGCATCACTTCGTCTGAATGCTGGGATCTGTGCAAGCTCTGCTCAAGGTTTGAAGCTTATACATGAATGGGAAAGACTGCATAACAACCTGGCTAAGGGGAGGAAAACCATAATCATCATGTAGCTGCTTATTTTCTTTAGGGATGCACTAGCAGTATGAGGTTAATTATGGTTCGGCTACCCACCGCATGATGCCCTCATAGCAGCAGGAACATTTAGTTGTGCACCTGGACTGTGCTTTTAACTTACTGAATTAAAATTCTGCAGAAGGTTTTCTGCTATGAAGACTGTTTATCATTCTTTCACTTGGTGGCTCTTCATTGACTTCCAAACTCCTTTTTTATATCCACAGTGGGAAATAGATCTGGACTGATGCAACAGTTGTTTTGACTGAGGCCATCTCCAGCCCCGATGCCATGAGAAGGCATGCATGCTGACTGTCCATCCCCAGCCCTAGCAGCTAGGAGTCACAGGAATTATTACTCAGCTAATGAATATGATCAAGCACATGATGAATGAGTATAGTCGAACATGATTGCTTGCTATACTAACACCCTAATTCAAGATCATTTCAAATTAATGGCATTGCAATGAACCGTTTCCAAAATCAACAAAAATAAGACTGCTGGAAAAGGGAATCCTTCTGAATTGTGCTTATTTCATCATGTTTTGCAGGTGCTTGCGCAGAGGGAAAGGAACACATCCCCTGGCTTTGGAGGGCTTTCACCATAGAGGACATCTCACTGAAGTTCTGGGGTCCATTACGCTGTGTTTTCTGTTTTCCTGAGCTTTTTCTTATGGGATGCTGTTGGTTGCTAGGTATGTCTAATAGATAGTGTTAATTAGAGGTTCTTTACCAATGACTCCTTCATCCCTCTCATATGCAGAGCTGATTAACTTGTAGGTATGCCTTAAACTAAAAGGTATATTAATTATAATTCTAAAAATTTATAATTATATTATGAATTAACAATAATATATTTAATTGCAAGAATCATGATGACATTGTGTGTGGGTGGCACTACAATTTAATACATTTACATTTTTCAGCCATGAGACTTATGATCTAAAGTTTAGCAGCTCCTCTTCAATAATTGATCTAATTTTTTCCTTTTCTTTAAAGGCAACTACTAGCTATTCTGCAGAAATTCTTCAATTCACAAATGGAAGCTGCAAGTTTAAACCAAATTTCTTTTTCAAATGAGATTCCTACCACACACAGAGATGAGATAGGTCACCGAGTATAAAACGTGCAAGTTAAGGGGAAAAAAAAAAAAACCCTAAAAACATCCTTATCTTTTATTGTTAGCCTACTGTATTTCTTTGATAGATCTTTCATGCAGTAAATGTTGTTGATGTCTAGATATCTTATCCTGTTTCTGGCTTATTGTTACAATCTCTAGTCTTCCTCTGCAAAACTACCACAACAACCTACTAAAGGCATGCTTAAAGGTTTGCCTGACCTAACATCAATACTTTTTGCTTCTGCCCCTCCTCCCACAAGATCTTCCTCTGACACAGTATTATTTAGAGACTCGCTGACTCTGTACCTGATCTTAATCCATCCTGTTCCATCTCTGAACATAAAATAACAGAGGTAGTATCTCAGCAGGCACAAGGACATTAAAGTTTGGTTCTCAGAGAAGTGAAGTATGCCATCAGTACCCAAATGCAACACATACTTCTTTTTACAGTTAATAAAAAGATACTAAAAATGACAGGAGTTGTCTTCTTTCTTTACAATGAACATAAACTAGTTAAATTTGCATTAAAAGTTATCCTACATGCAATGGACAGATCTTCTAGCGGTGTCATCTTCCACCAGTCGTATATGCAACTGCCCCCAGGAAGAACTAAAGGGACATGTCCTGAATGCATAACACAAAGTTGAGATGGATTTCATGCACGTGGAAACCAAATCCTACCAACATTGTGTCCTTTCTCTCCATTGTAGTCAGTTGTCCTTTCTAAGGCCCTTTAGAGACTCCACCTTACCTAACACATTTCCAGCCCTATCACTGCTTCATGTCCCTTTTTGCTTTTTTTCCTGCTGCTTCTCATATAATTTATGTGCTTCGTCATTTATAGATCACTACTGCAATTCAAACACAAATTGTTTCAGTATTTTTGTGACAACGTTCAGTCTAAGGGAAGCAGGTGAAGTTACCCAATGTGTCTAAAACAGTTTTCTAAGAAAGTTCTTGGAAACAATGTCAATCCAGTTCTTGTTAGAGTAGTTGTTTGTGGCTGTGTTTGCATGCACACACATTTGGTATCTATTCTACTGTCAGTACTGTTCTTTGCATAAAGGTCACGTGCCACAAAAACATAATGATAATAGTGTGTTATTGTTTCTTTCTGTTTTCACTCCTAAGCAGAGAGAAAGGAATAAGCAACTATATTTTTTTTCCCATGTTTATATAAATCCTGACTGCCTTGAGAAATTCTTGTATAAGGTTATCTCAGGGAATTCTCAAAACAAGCCTATACAGTTTAATGGATTTTTTTTTCATTGCTGTAAAGAACTGCAGAAACCCACACACCCTGCCATAGGGAGGATGTAATCCCATAGCCCAGAGTGGCTCAAAGCTGGCAGACCTGTGTGGAGACTGCTAGACCCGTTGGCAGGGGATTGAGCCAACAGCAGGGGCTGCAGGCAGAGCAGATCTGCTCAAGAATGAGAGAAACCATCACTGGTGATGGTCTACCGGATCATACACAGCAGGTTTATCATACTGTTAGCAGCTAAAAACACCATGGGTCCACTGGAGTGCAGATAGCGCGAGAACAGCCAGACAATAAATCAGGAGGCCAGGATATAATCCTTACCTGCACACTACAACCTCTGGACCAGGGAGAAGACAGCGTCTCATCTCCCAGAGGCCTGCAGGAGTTGATAACGTCTATGATGCCAGGATCTTCTTCATGTATCTGGCCTTGTCAGATTCATCACATTCTTATCCTAAATTAACATTTCAACCAGACTTCAGAAAAAAAAAATGAAGGCTATTTTTCTTAATGCTTATTCTTTAAAAATTTGAATTTTGTGACTAGCAATGAATATAAGATTAGGTTAAATTCCTGAGCTGCCAAGAAATTTTTCCTGACGTTTTTCTATTTAATATAAAAATAAATGTGTAGGAGGTTTTTTGAAAAGAAAAATTACTCAGGTGCCTTAGAAGCCTACTTCTTTGGAAACATGTAAAATGCTTACGTTAGCTTCAGAAATTCAATTCAATTCAATTCTTTAAGTCACTTGGGCACATTTGAAAATATTATCCTTGATCTAACTCTTGATAGAAAGAGATTGGTGTTTTCATCAAACAACCCTGTTGAAATCAAACTTCTGCCAAGTTCTCCATTTTGATGAAAAAAGCTATTTTACTCTGAAAAAAATATTTCAAATGACAATTTTCACTTGCTCGATTAAACACACGTTATGGATTAATGCCAAGACAAAGACAGGTTTAGTTAAGCATCACACGTCTCAACTTTTTCCATTTTAGAGGATTATTATAGACAGTCTTTCCCATACATATTACTCTCATTTAGTCATAATAATTCATCCATTTTCTATGTCTAATTTGAAGAAGACTGAGAATTTAGGCAGTTTAAATCTGAGGGTATTAACAGATCCCTAGCAAGAGAGTCCCTCTCCATATGAAGAGGTTATTAAGTAATTGGCCATCTCTGTTCAAGTCATTGAAATGATTGTTCTTTACATTTTACATAATTTTTCCATTTAATACAAGTAGAAGGTAATTTACCAAGTTGGCAAACAGTGTTCTGATTAGCAAAAAACATTTTGAGCTAAGACAAACTAAACACAATTATTAGTATAATCTTATTACGATGATAAATCTTTAGACAAAGTTCAGACAGGAGCCAGTAGCCTCTATATATGATACTAAATTTAATTACACCTAGTTAGACCATTAAATGAGAAAGCCTAGGCTAGGCTGGGAGCTTGTGGGTATCTTTAAGCCAGTGCCCAAGAGAGTTGACAGGTATTAATCCTATCCTCCTATTCTTCCTGCATAGGTTTGGTGAATGAAGAAAGAGGGGCTTTGAAGCAGACAGAAGGATGAAAGGGATCTGTTCCTGTACTGTAATTACAGCTCTCGGGGTATATCATTTAGCACACTTAGTGTGCCTGGGATATAGGACCAAAGCCCCTCCCTAGGAGGGTGTAACTGGCTGTTGTGGGTCATGGTGAGACACAGATGTTTGCCCATTCCCAGGCACAACCCCATATACCCAAAGCTGCTCCTGAGCCAGTTCTGCACTGTGGCACATGTCACTCAGGACACTAAGCAGACTCAAATCAGACCTAAGATAACCCAAGATCAATTTTACAGAGCCCTCTGCTGAGCAGTTAGGCTGCTAATACTGCTAGCTTAATGAACGTGTATTTTAAAACACTGTATTGCACACCAGTTACCAGTGCTGTTGCGATCCTTGTCAGCCTTTTCTTCTAGCATGTTGCACTTCTGGTAGCACAAAGCCAGAAAGACACAGCTCAAAGGTCTGCTCGGCCAAAGCAGATGCAAAGCGATCATCTAGCCCCAGGACCTGGGTTACAGACCTTGACACCCCGGTCACCATCTCAGACCTGTTTTCTCACATATGCTGCTGCCTACGATAGCATCCACCTTAAAGTAATAAGCTGGTCCTCTCAGATGTTTACATGTTTATTTTAAAAGGCCTTGTGGCAATCGGATTCAGTAGTGACCTACTCTTGCTTTGCAATCATCTGGCATAGACAATGATAGCCCTGGCTCACCACAGTGGAGAACTATGCAGGATCTCTTTTTCTGCTTCTCTGAGTACTGTAGAGGCAAAGTGAACTAAATCCTGCCAGCCAGTAGTGGTGACTGATTTACCACAATCACAAAGTATAAGCAACAAAATTATTTTTTGAGGAAAAAATATTGCAGGTGGAACTCAGTACACATCCTCAAGTAGTTCTGAAGTACAGGATATACGAATACGTAGGGCACTCACATCCTAAATAACTGATGGAAGTCAAGGGCAAATCTTTGAAAGAGAACAGACACCTAGAACTTATAACAAAACAAAAGCAAATCCAACCAATTTCTGGAGTTTGCATCTGCATATATTCAAGCTTTTTCTAGCTGACATGTTAACAATACTGGGAAACTTAAGAACACACTGTACAGACCAAGAAGTTATTTCTGATGGTCTAATGAAGTCAGTAGTGTTATACCCTTTCATTTCACTGCGTTCTTGGATCATGGGTGCTTTTCTATTTATTAATATACATTGATGGTTTCAAGACAAGATATTTTTCAAATAATCCAAAATAACATTTTGGATTTGTACATATCTGTAGTTTTCCATTAGTGAAAGAGTCACTGGATGCAGACAGCATTTGCAAAACTGTTGCCATTCCAAGTGCTGCAGAGCATATAAATTATGATGCTGTACTTCGTGGGAAATCAGTCACTACTGAAATTAACCACCTTCCTTATCACCTTACGCTTTTAGCTTATCACATTATTGACTAACTGCTTATAATGAGTAACCCTCAGGTATTATTGTTACATATACAATTTACAGTAATTATTAGGTCACTGACAAGGAAATGACTTATTAAAACTAACAGTCCCTCTCTGTTTCTCCAGGTTCAAATTTAAGGAACTTTGCCATTCTCACTCCATTTTAAAGCATCAATAAAGCTGTTTCCAAGTTGAACATTCATTTTCATTTGTACATAGATTATACATTTCAAAGGACAGAAACCCATTTCTGTATTAGTCACAGGAAGAAAATGATTTCTCATTCACCCTCAAGTTTATTAAAAACAAAGTGCTTTTAATGTTGGATGAAGACGGATTAAAAACATACATTAGCTTCTGAAATTAAAATGGAGTCATTTTATTTCTTTATTCCACAGTCTGAGGCAGCATACCATTAGAAATGTAGAGTTTCAACAGATACGTTTGAATTGCAATTACTGCATTAAGAGGCAAATCTGGACTCCAAGCAATTAATGCATTAAGAGACGGATATAGACTATAAAGGTGGATATGGACAAAGGTTTAATTATAATTTCCTCTTTTTAAAAATATTACTGCAAAATACTCACCGAGAAACAATTTCCCAGACATCATTGATGTATTTTCCTGGTTTTCTACCCTGCACAAGGAGAACACTAATATCCCTAAGGTTAATATAAGGCAATAAGAATCAAAGCATCTCATTCTGCAAAACCCCTTAGCAGAGTTGCCCACCAATAAAAGTGCTCCTTCATGCACATAATTCTCAAAACTCTCAACAGAAGAACTTCTAGGTCTGCTGCCTTTTGCTGCTGTCACTCCCCTCTAAGCATTCCCTCAAGACTTTTGTGACAGCTCC
Source organism: Aptenodytes forsteri (assembly GCF_000699145.1). Lineage (NCBI taxonomy): Eukaryota > Metazoa > Chordata > Aves > Sphenisciformes > Spheniscidae > Aptenodytes > Aptenodytes forsteri. The sequence continues at coordinate 1,143,981 of NW_008794520.1, forward strand.
AGGAGAAACCTCGACCACAGCTCCTTCTGCAGAGAATCCCCCCCCTCCCTCCCTGCTCCCACCTTAGAAAAGTTACTGGATGAGAGGACACTTCAATGCCTCTGTTTCACCCTGTGCCACCAGTCCGCCTTTGGAGATCAAACCACCCTGCTTTTGCTCTCTCTTCCTCTCAGTTGCCTTTAGCTGTAGCTTCTGGAAGTGCACATATGCTTTTCTTGTCTAGGATTCAGCTAATTTGATAGGCGTCCTGCAACCCAGCAGGTCACCATAGGCTGCCCCAGCAGGGATCCCCTGCCAACTACCAGGGCAGTTTATCCCACCACCCATCCTCCCCCAGAGATCTCTCCAGCTCTCAGGAGACAACAGATAACTGCTCCCTGGCAGCAATTCCATGAGTTCCCAAGAAGCCCAAGCCAGCTGGCTTCCCCTGAGAAACCATTCACATGAGCTGTGGTTGCCCTTCCTCCTCCTTCTGTCTATTGGCTTCTGGTGCCAGCCCCTTCCAGGATGGGCTGACATGTCCCACAGGAGCTAGAGCTGTTTTATTTTTAAAAAACAGCAATTAATCTGACACCAACAGACTTAACAGACACAGGTGATAATTTTCATGCCTATGTTATTCTTATTTTCTCACACAAAGAAGAATATATGGGATCAGGATCATTATTTCTTGGCTATGGATTGATTATACAGATTAAAATACAAGATAAGTCTTGCTTTCAACACATATTATTATTATTTTTAGCCAATTGTATACACAAATTTAAGCAGAAGGAGCACTGCTTGGTTTTAAACATGCCAAATAGTTTGCATGTTTCAACATTGCATTGCACTGGAATAAGCCAGGTAATTTTTTTTGTTCTACCATGGCCAAATTGCTTCTTAAGACTCAATAAATCAAGTCTGCTGTTTATCTGCAAGATCAGGCTGAGTGACTTTATTTTTGATGCATCAAGGACAATGAAAAAATGGGAATGTAACCCAACTGTATGAAGTGCAAAGATGAGAACTGGGTGGGAAAGGTATGCTGCAATCAGGGAGACTGCAGTCGGAGCGACACGGTGGAGTAGGGGCATACAGAGGAGGTGGTTCAAGTGGGTTAGGCTGCGGATAGCCGTTACCAGACACTGCGAGCCAAAATAGACTAGATCGTATTTGCATGCAATAGCACAATGTACATTAGCACACAGGCACACGTTCTGCAGGTGCAGAACCCCAAGAAATCTCATATATTAGGTTTTAAGAAAAATATATTACATGCCAGCTGAAAGTTGATGCAAGTTAGACTCTCCAATAGGCTGGGCAAACCCACGGAGGCTCTGTGCTCTTGCAGTGTAGGACACTAAGAACTGCCATCCTGGCTAAGACCAAAGTGAACACGATCCAGACTTGTGTTTCTGACAAGTAATGAGCAGAAACTGCTTAGGGAAAGAGTATAAGCAAGAGAGCATGGATAATGTCAGCATCCCCCTCGCATCCTCTGCCAAAAACCAGTTAATAGATTTGCTGAATTAGAAATGTAAATAAGACTCATCATTTTAAACAACAATTAATGGACTTATCCCTCATGAATTTATACAGACTTCTTCTTAAATATAATTTTGACTTTCAGAACACCTTGTGGTAGTAAGCTTAACAATTTAATTATTAATTTTCTAAGAAAAAAATTACTTCCCATTTTTGGTTCTGAATCTGTGACTTAATTTCATTTTGTGTCCTTCCAATTACAAATCCATGCCCCAAAAGTGTTTATAGACCTACGTATCTGCCACCTTCAGTTCTTCCGGATCTGTCACCTCGTAAGGAGTGGGAGCAGATAGCCTACAGTAACCTGACGGTGCCACACAAATAATCCTCCTCCAGTTCCCTGAGATTACTACAGTTACACTGGTGTAAGAATTTGAATACCAATTCCTGAGAGGTCAACGTGAAAACTACCCTTAAGAACAAATTCTGGAGTCAAGTCCTGAGGGCACACAGATTAAGACAGGTGCATTGGAGCTGCTAAAGCAGTATTCCCGTAAATAGTCAATGGAGAAGTTTGGAATTTTTTTGCCATAAACTGGCTGATGTCAAAAGAAAAGCTTTTCTAAAACTTCAGTCACAAACATAGAGGGAAAAGAAATGGATTGAAGAGTCTAATGCCAGTAAAGTGAGCAAGAAGCATATGAATAGCAGCATAAGGCACAGCTTACACTTATTATAATCCCACAATAACACCAGGCTGTTCAAAATGCTGTCTTTCAGTAGAACAAAAGCCAATTCTACTTTTATGAGGGAATATTCATCCTCACCACTATTCATTTTTAAGCACTTGGAATGAAAACAAACAAAATCCAATTATTCTTTCTATTATGGTAGCACATAAGGCCCCCTACCAGGGCTTTAATAGGTGAGGCACTCTTCAAACACAAAGGGAAGAGACCTCTTGCTTGAAGTTCTTACAAAATAAGTTGCCGAGAAAGCTGACATGAAGGAGAAAAACAGAAAAAGAGACTGCAGGCATCAGTTCTTTAGTTCTTTTCACAGTGTTGGAAGCTGTTTACTAACTCACAACCATTCCTGTATATTCAGAACAGTCACTGCTGATGCCTATTTCAGTAGGTAAGCATTGGCCCAAAATTTTTTTTTATACATATATATATGAGTCAGTTCATGCTTTTCCTCTGCTCTACAAATAATTTGTTTTGAGTAGTAGTTCTATGAAAACTTACACTTGCTTGGTTGAGACAAATTATGTGGTATTTCTTAACCAAGTGACCATAAGGACCAAGAGGGACTCTGAATCAGACAAGCGGGACACAACAAGGTCATTCCCAGAGCATGTCCCTGCCCAGGTGGACCAAATGTGTGGCCACATTCATCCCTAACTTAAGGATACCATGGGTTTAGAGACAGCATTCCTGACATCATATGTATTTAAAAAAAAAAAAAAAAAACTTTTAATATCTCTTTGTGTCCAGCGTTTAAAAAATAAAATACAAAGCAAACACAGAGCAATGAAAGATGAAGTATAAAACTCATTACAGTGAGTGTATTTGGACATCATAAAGAAGGGCAAAATCAGATCCAACAGGGCGCTATACAACTTCTAATTAAACTGTCATTTAAGAAAGACAACATTACTAAATTTTCATCTGAGACAGCACTTGCAAATCTAAGTAAATTCACTCAACTAAACTGCAAAAGTACTTTGAAGAGTCAGACTGACTGATAAAATCAAGTGCTGTCAAGTGACCTGAAAAAAAGCAGACAGAAAATACCATTGTAAAACTTTTATTCTGAATTTGTCCATGGAGGCATGTTCAAGGTTGTGATTCCCCTGTGAATCCACTATGCTATTAACAGTTACAGCAGTATTACTGGCAAAATAGAATAGGAACTACAATTTCAGCAACACATAAATCAGCAATGCAACATTTGAAGAAGTAGCTGTCAGAAACCTCTTTCAAAGTCTCTCAGCTTTTCTGTTACTTAGTAAAACAGGTGATGCCATCTAGTAGCCAGAGCGCTGTGATGTGCTTGTTTATGATCGCTCACATTGATTCCACACCATTTAGCACCTCTCTGGACAGAGCATAAATAGACCAAAATATTTACATAAATATAATAATAGGCAGTCTCAGGGACAGATCTGGACAGCGTCTTTTAAGTCATACAAATTCATTGCGGTCAATGGAAGTGAGCCAAACTCATCCTTTATTTTAAGACTCTTTAATCAATGAACTTGCACCAAGAGTGAATTTGGGCCAATACCTTTAGGTATATGAATCAATTCTGTTTGTCAGGTGTGAATTGAAAAAAAAAAAAGTACTGAATCAAAGACCATGGGATCTAACCAATGTCTTGAATTCTAATTGCTGTTATTCAAAAGCTGAGGGAATGGAGAAACTGAATGTGGTTTGTACAATTGCCATGTGTTGCTTCCAGCAAAAGTGACAGAACTACTTCGTTTCCCATTTGACTACCAGAAAGAATTACAGAGGCTTTAACACAAAAGGCAACTGCAGTAGAGCCACTAATGTTTAAGTTTCCTTTCTTGTATTTTCAGTACAGTCAACGGAAAGTCGACTGTTTGGTACTGCGGCCAATAATTAAATGTATTGAGAGCTTTATTGATCTCTCAACTGAATTTGCATTTTGCATCTTCCTAGCTTACCTTGGGAATCATAAAACAGGTAACAATTTTGTTCCAAAATGCTTAAGACATGCACGCGTTATAATGTTAGTTGTTTCCTATGCAATCAATGCTTACACTCAAGATTTGGAAAAGTTGAATCACTGTGAGGAAACACAATCAAGCCTTTTATAACCAAAGACTTATATGTACAACAACAAGTGTGCTTGGACAAATTCATGGAGTGTATACTGATCTCGGACTCTTGGGTTAATATTATGATCTCCTTAATGGACTAGAGCAGAAAATAAGATTTCATGTGCATTACTCATGAGACACCTAATCTTTACTGGCATCCTCAAGCAATTACAACATTATAGCAACTCAACTAAGGGTGGGGGAAGGAGACACAGAACACAATTTACTGTAATTAATAATATGTTAATAGTATGCATTTCACAAACTCACTGAAGCAGGAACTATTACTTTATTCCTGGAATACAATGCAAACTGGGGCACTGTGCATTCATTGCGCAATAGTAGGTATCGCTATGCAGTGCTGCAGTATTTCAGTTGGCAGGCAATGAAGGGACACATTACTATGGTCAGGTGAGCAACTTGTTCTTGCTCTTATTATAATCATCACACTACTAAAGTTTCTGCTCCCAAGTCTAAAGCAACAGTTCTGTTCGTGTTTGCATGGACAGATATTCCTCTCAGTCACTTCCAGATAGCCGTCTGTTTATTTGAAACAAACGTGAAGGGTTACACTAACCACTGAAATAGCAATCTGGTGATGAGTAAAGCATGTTCTTCTATATGCTATCCTATTTTTTTCAGGGGAAAATAAATTAGTTCTCTAACACAGGAACCTAATTTTCTAATTGGGACTAAGACACAGTTATATAGATGATTTCAATTTGCTTCATTTACATTCATACCATCCTGTAACTCATTAATGAGTATTGCTAAGATAATTAGTGGAAAATCCATCATTTTATATTTAGAACTAATGATTGAAATGAGGGATCCTCCATTTCTCCTTCTCTGCTGTCTTGCTAACATCCTGCCCAGCTCCTTCATTCTTCATGCTTTTCAGCTCTTCTATCCTTTAGCGACACTTTTGAAACATTTCAATCTTATGCGTTCTTGGCACATTTCTTCTGGAACAACTTCTAAATATGTTTCTTCCGGCATATTCCAGCTAAAATAATAAGCACAGGTAGAATTACAATGCTTTTTTGGGAGCCTTACAGCTATACTGTTAACAGAAAATCACAAACCTAGAGCTTGTAGATAGGAAAGTCTACACCAAGGACTTCCACTTGATTTTCTGAAATTCTCTTCAGAGAAGTAAAATGGAAAATACATTCATAAACTAACAAATAAGTTATGGCCATACATTAGATCTAGTGCAGAATAGGCTGTCTCCTGGGGCAGCAGACCAAAAGAGGCAGCAAGAGAGCCACAGACTCACATCTGCAATGCTCATGCCCAAGAGCTGTACTCAACTTTATCCTATATAGGAGATATGTATATACAAGTACACGCACCTAATATAGTGTTCTCCATTTTTTAAGACGTATTACAGATCTTCCTCATTACAACTGCTTATGAACATGTAACACTTTCTTTAGATAATTAATAAGGCTCACAGCTATAAATTGACAAAGTTCATTTACTAGTCTGATTCACAGCCAATATTTATCAGACACTTAAACTTCTAAGGTGAATTGACTCATCTGCTAATCTGTTAGCTGATAAGTGGGAATTAGACAAGTTTTGATTTAAATGAGGAGCAGGCTGATCAATCAGAGGTGAAAGTGATATTAAATGTTAATTACTGTAACAAATTGATGCGATGGTTTTCTAAGTCACGTATAGGACTGAAGATTTTGTTCCTTTTGTGTGCAAGGTTTGAAGACATTCATTAGCTAGCTTGAGAGAACACAGAAACACACTTCAAAATCATCATTATAACCAGCCAATGTTCTCTATAATGAAAAAACATTATGTCTGATGTAATTCTAATTACAGAATTATTGTATGCTTATATCAGTATGCATTTTTACAGTACGCTAACAAAATGCAGTGTGCTGCAGACTAGGAGTTTGCCCTGCAAACAATTACACACTCGAGCAGCCTTCCTCTTAGGAGAAGTTCCACTTCAATAGCTTTAATGAGACAGGTCGTGTGAGCAAAATTCCTCTTACATATATTAGAAAATGTCTCTCCTTGGTATTTAACCTTTGGGGGTTTTGGGTTTTTTTTGCATTGTTAGCTGTTTTAAATTTGTATTTGGGGGGTTCCCCAAAAAATTTTTTTTTCATTTATTTAGCTTTGCCTATTTTCAGTAAATCGGCACAGACAGCAGATCTGTTTGAAACAGAATTTCTGAGAGCAAAAAATATTTTATTGCCTTTGTGCTTTAAAACAATATCTTATTTCATAAGAAACCAAAATAAAACAAGTATTACTTTGGGGAAAAAAATGAAAAACGGAAGTCTGAAATATCAAAAGATTAATACTTCATTTTTATAATAATAATAATAATATTTCTTTATATCATTTCTCATTACTAAAAGATTTAGTTGTTAAAATTTCAGTTTCTTAACATCTTTTATTAGATATATGGTTTCCACAAAGCTGAGCAACCTTGTGTTTTAACTATTCAGAACAAGCTGATGTCCTGATTTCCCTGTTGGCTTGACATCCAGCAGAGAAGCAAGATCTGGAACACAACAGCTATTTTCCCCTCTCCTTCCCCCCTTTAGCCTATTTACTTCAGTACAGCAAGCATCCAGCAAACGATGAAAAATCCAGCTGCTAATCTCAGCATACTGCAGGATAAATCTTGAGGTTGCATTGGAAATGACTAGACATCATCCTTGAGTGAGTGAAGATTTATCAGGACATGGCTGGGTATTTTAGCCCCCCTCTATCCTCCCAACATATGATTAAAGAGATGTGGCACAGTCATGAGAGGTGGTTCTGAGCAGTGGCCACAGAGTTCAGCCAGAGACATGTCAAGTCTGCTGCTGTATGAGAACAGCAGACTCAAACCTCTTTAAAGAAAAAATAAAAATCTGAGAACATGGCTCATGAAGTACATTTTCAGCTTGCACTGGAATATACGTCTTCTCTTTAATCAAGTCGCTCAAAACCTACATGTAGCCACAGTGCATAAATTGTTCACCATAACTTTTCCAAAATCCTTCCAGAAGGTCCAACCCTGGCTCTAAAATATTCCTGTGCAACTCCAACTAAATTCAGTAGGATTAGAACAGTTATGCCTACAGAGAGTATGATATTTATATTCTAACTAAATTCAACATTTATAACATCAGGTTATTTATTTACTCTTGCCTGTAAATTACACTGCTTTAAAGATGCTGTTCTTTACCTTGTATTTCTGATGCCTTCTCCATTATTGCTTATTTATGAAAATAACTTGTGCCATCAAGAATTCTGTTCATCTTTAATAAGAGAGTCAGCAATAAAAATTACAGCTAAAAAGGAGAGATCAGACTTGCTGACCTGTGACAGAATGCACTCACAGGGAAAATAAATACCGGTTTTAAATTATCATGTGTATATACAATACAGGCTAATATTTTTACGCAGCCTTGTATATTTATTTGTTTGAATGAACTTGAGCAGCACTTAGGAGCAGTTTATATTAACCTCTAAGATAAAACACCTGGGTTAGCATTGCCAGAGGACCTGTAATACTGTGCAAGGATTACAACTGGGTCCACAGTGGTCAATGTGAAAAAACAGCATTTTCCTTTTTCTCTGTCTGCCAAAGAGCAGAATTGATTTAAGGGTTCATTAAGAGCCAGCTACTAGATGCACCAAACCATAAGCAGACCTGGAGAGAACAGGAATTGGAAATAGCAAAGGCAAATCATGTATGATTTGGGACTGAGAGGGAAAAGGAATCGACTGGCATTTAAAGCGGAATTACTGAATCGGGAGCCAGGCGCTGCAGCACTTCTCGCTGGAGGAACTGAGCACAAAGCTTCTGGGGACAAACTTAACAACATACTCAAGGAGGAGCACAGAACTACCCAGAGACCTCTTACAAACACTGTAACACACAGCCATTAGCAGAGCTGTAAGAACAGGACATACAATCCAGCAAAGGACAAAAAACACTGTATGTTTCCTCTATAATTGTATAGAGGAGGTAGTGTGGTGGGGAATATGAAGTCATTTTTCAAATCTTCACCAGCAGTGGTGTACAGGGAAACGCCTACAGGAAATCACCTAGGCAGGTCACAGAAGAATTCAGGGTTCTTCAGCTAGCAGAAGAATTAGCAGCACAACAAATTTGAAATTATATTCCTAAAGAGCTTTTCTGAGCAAAACAAATAGTGGAGGATGGACTGCTATCTTCATATGAAACTTCATGGAATTTCTGAGACTAAAAGCTGGAAGTTTTGGCTATGGAATATCAGTCCATTTTTCAGGTGAAGAAAAGGCCTGAGGGGCCTTTATCAACCAGAAAAGGGGTTAATCTCTGCTGTGGACCAATTGGAGCAACAAAGGTGATTTTAAACTAACAGTATAAATTCAAGCTGATAAAGGAAACAAATGAAGCACAGAGAAGTCCAAGACTTCATTAATGATTTCAGCTGCAGTAGGAAGGAAAGACAAGAAACACTTCAGTTATCACTGTATCAATGACAGGAATCTGCAAAACAAAGAAAGAGGAATTGGAAACTCACCGGTGGGAAGAAATTTCATATGATTAGCATTAATGAAGCCAGATGGGACGGTTCACAGCATCACTGAAATGTTAAAAATCGTCTTTTATAGCCTGCTTAAGGGCAGAATGGGTGATAGAGGTGGAAGTGTATATTAAAGACATCATTACTTGTTTTATGGTTATTGATTACTGTGGAGTAGAGTGTCTGGAATGAGTACGTAGCAGTGTTTTCAGCAGCAGCCTCTCGAAAGAGGCACCAGGGTAGTAAATGGGGCTGGAGAACAGAACGAGCATCTCCTTTAGCAGCTACCTACAAGACACAGAAGAAAGTGCCTAATAGGGGGCTTCAGTTTGAGATGCCTGGCAAAAGTTACACAAGCCTTGGAGTTTAAAATTTGTGCGAGTTACTAAAAGTTATGCTTGAGGACTGACATTAAAATGAAGCAACCTAGTATTAGTTACCTAGTATTAGTTAACCCTATATGCAGTCACCTCCTGATATAAAGTATGCTTAATCATAGCACTGAAGTCTGAATTCACTTGGGGACAAGTGATCACAAAATATGATGCTTGATGTGAGCAGAGGAAGGTAGAAAAACATGGCAAAATGTTAATAGTTCAGAGAGGTCTGAAATACAGTTATTCCAAATGAAAGGCATGAAAACTGGTGGATTCTTTGTTTCTCTACATTGTCCTCTCAAGATGGGAATCATTTCAGAAAACTAGTGGACTCCTAGAAGGCATACTGTCTCTAAAGTATTGGACTTGGAACAAGATGGAATGGATGATGCCACTGTTCTTCCTTTCTGACCCCGGCTTACATCTGTGGAAAATGTCAAAGTTCAGAGAGTTGTATAAAACAGCCATCAGATCCAAGACCCACGTGGCGGATACAATGGGTCAAGAAAGAGACATGATACTTTCCAGGTACTCCCTACAGAAAACAAGCATGGTCTTCCTAGACTCATACTATCACCATGATCACTCGCATCACCCAGTTGTGCCCAACACAGAGCACCTCGGGGACTGGTTTTAAAGGCAGAATCCAGATCTGGGAGCAGAGTTCAGAAAAATACTCCATTTATTACCATGACATTGCATAGTCTAATTTCATATGTTCATACCAGAAAATTTCGGATGTTAACATAAATCAGAGTTATACAGAATGCGTTGACAGACAACTGCAATGTATTCAGCCTTTCCAGTGTGTTTGACGACACATGTATTTGTGATTGTAACTGGAAAACTTATTTATCTAGTAGCCTGTTTTAATAAAGATATTCTCCTATGGTTATATAGCCTACATAGAATTTATCAGCAGAGAGAGTAACTGATGAGAAAAGCTATAAGCTCTTACATGTTGTCCTGAACTGTAAAACATCCCAAGGGAACTCACCATGTAAAGATTACTATGCACTATGAATAAGCACCCAACACAGCACTTATACTTTGCATTTCAGATTTGATGATCATCATTGGAAGTCTTAGCTTCACCAGAAAAATGCATTGAGTTCCACAGTTCAAAATTCTATGAAATCTGCTTGCTAAAATAAATACATTTTCCATCTAGTTTTCCAATATAATCCCCACAGTGAAAACTCAAATATAGCATTGCATAAAAATGTATTTTGTGCCTATACAGCATAAGTCATAAACCCTATTGTTATTGATTTCTTCTGTTCAGCAGAAGGAACTGAGTTACAGAATGACTCTTAACTGGAAACCACAATGTTAAGGTCATTACTTTGAAAACACCAGGTTTTGCTAAGCAGATATTACAGCGAAACCCACATAACTTGAGCATGTACCAGAAAGTTTATCTCCAAGGTTATTTTAAAATTCATTTTAAAGCAGCTGAAAACACCCTATTTCAATGTCAGCAACTGTGATTGGGTACTCTGAAGGCAAAAAAAAAATCAATTTCATTAGAATTTCAGTTGCTCACAAGCATCAAGTTCTAGGTTTTTTGCTCCTTTGTTGATCCATCTCTGTTTGTTATCCCTGTAGTGATAAAAACAGGAATTCCATAAGGTATTTCTGTGGGATGCTGACTGACAAGACATGCACAGTCTTTCTCTCCGACCACTAACCCTTCTAGGCAGAACACAAAACAATTACAGGGTTGATATAGAATAGTTCAGCTGGAAGAGACCTACAACAATCATCTAGTCCAGCTGTCCTCCATTTAACTCACTGGCTCATGTACTGTCAGCACGTAGTTTAGCCTGAGCTGGAAACTATAACTGAGAATATCAAACCATAATGAAGTAGAGCAGCATAGAGCTAGGTTTAGTCTCTGTCTCTGTGTGGCCTTACAAACACCACTGAGACAGAACCCTGAGGGACGCTGGCTAGCCCTTCTATATTTGTACAGCCCCTGCCACTACCATCTGCATCTGCGTTATTGGGCTCCTCCCTAATACTACGACAACAGGTATTTCCACATCTATCCCAAGCAGAATATCAGCCCCTTAGATTAATTAAAGTCTGAGCACAGGGTTATAACACAGTATGTAACACAGTCATAACAAATAACATTTTCTTGTTCTTATGAAAAGCGTGAGTCTATCGCTGAAGTCCTTCCACTATTCAATAAAAATACTAATATTCTGGCCAAACATTCAGTAAAGTAGCAATAGAGGAACATCTATACCACACCTGAGCTGGCCAGAAAAGCTGTCCTAGGAAAACAGTAACCTTTTGCTGGAGAAAGTTCTAATTACAGGAAGGATTCCTTGAATAGACTGTCTATAACTATCTGTTATGAGTGTGATTTTAGGAAGTGAATAGGAAAAATATAATTCAATAAGCTGAAAACATCTAAAATGAGAAAAAACCGCTTAAATCTGCTTGAGACAGACTTTTTGTTTTACCCACATTGTTAAATGCTTTAGAAAACAAAGTCCTTGTCCTTGAAGGTGGAACAGAGGAGAGCAAATAAAAGAAAGAGGAGCAAGTGTTCTTAACTCAAATTACAAAAAGGGAATTTAGGCAATGAGGAGATTATATGACTCAAGATGAGAGAAAAGTCTGTGGTTTAGGAAGAAACTGTCATTTAAGATTTCCCAGGTCCTAAGCTGATGCTATAACTATATTCCATCTGTCGGAGCTTTTTGATAAATACAGAGTTTGAGAGTGGCTTAAAGCACTGGAGGTTGTACTTAGCTAACTAATCTGCCACAGCTTTATACTACTGCCATTTTAGATAAGGGAAATTAAGTGGAAATATAAGCATATTCAGATTTCCAAAGGGTACTTTGATGAGATTTCACATTCAAGATTGCTTAGCAAATTGGGAACCACCAGGTTAATTAGGACATTTGACTTGACAGGCAATGGCTCGAGAGGAGGAAGGAATGTGTTAGCAATTCAGAAAACACTGGAAAATACAGGAATCATTTGAAAAAGTCTAGAAAGTAACAAGAAAAAAAATACATAACAGGCCACATCAACTTGTCAAGAGAAAAGGATCGAAGAAACATTTGTTTAGGTTTTTGCTGGGTTTTTTTTCCTATTATAGGGTATAAGGCCACGTAGCTAGAGAAGTTGTGTAGCTTCATGGCTAGTGTAGCAGACCTGGTGGCCTCTCCTATGGCAAAGAGAAATGGGTTGCCCCAGCTACCTCCCTCCCAAATCGTAGGAGTAATGGGGCACATCTTGGGGCAGTCACCACTCTCTCTCACCCAGTGCAGTCTTCTGAAAGAAATACCCAAGTAGGAGTACTAACAAATCCTTTAAGTGTAGATACCGCTGATTCAGCATCAGTCTGAAAAGAAATATCAAGTGGGGTCCTCTGAGACTGGGGCCTGTCCACTGCTTTCATTAATGACCTTGACGGCATAGTAGAGAACACAGTTATTAGATTTCCAGATAGCATGAACTCATAACGGCTGTAAGCATGAAAGGCTGAAGATGAGGAAAGACAGAAAATTGACATACTAGGGAAGAAGTCGAAAATAAAGTACACAATTCACCAAAGAAAGGTAAAAAACAATACATGGGAGAAATATACATCTGTATGAAGCTGATGGGGAAGAGCTGCTTGATCACGGTTTTTTAGAAAAGGACTAATCATGGATGACAAGTGAGCATAAGTCACTAATACCATGCCATCATGGAGGAGAAAAAAAAAAAGATGCATCATAGGAGGATGCTCTCCATCTTCACTATGGACTACACAGAGGCAACAGGCTTGAACCACAGAAAGGAAATATTTAGGCTGGCCATCAGGAAAACGGACAGTGTAATTAGGACACAGAAGTCAATAGTTTGAGATACAGTCTCGTCATCAGTGGAAACTTGAGAACTAGTTACTCAGCCATTTCTTAAGAATGGCTGATTCTTCATCTAAGATTTAAGAAAATAAATAACAGGAAAGATCTCCCTTCCAACCTCATTTTCTCCAATTCAGTCAGAGCGGCCCACACAACCTACATGAGAAGGTTGCTCTGCCCATTCCCTACATATGGCCAGTGGAGAAAAACAGGCTTCTACATGAGATGGCCTAGATCCCTTTTAGGTTTTTACTCTGAAGCACTTTCCAAAAAGACTTTGTCTCTCTTTTGACTACAAGAAGCCTGAGGGGACAAATTGTCTAATTTAGGATATTTAGGAAATGCTTGAATTGAAGTAGTGTGAATATTGCACTATAGCTCTACCTGGATCGAAAGGGCTTGTGTTTGTGGCACAGCAGTCAGCTAAGACCTCCATGACTCCTTTAATACACTTCTAAACTATAAATTCCCTGAGATTAACAGGGAAAGATAAAAGTTGTCACAACAAACAGAGGTAAGAAAGCATAAGCCTCACTGCTGGAGAGCTCATCCCAAATCTGCATGAACTACTGAACACTATAAACAAAATACTAAGACCCAAACAGATTGTAAGTATCTCGGTAAATGGTTCAACAGAAGGAGAATGCAGTTCAGTGCAAATTAATTTAGAAGAAAACAACCAGTCACCCTATACACTAATCAAAAAGGATTTGAAATGTCTTGTGAGAAAATAGTAACAACTGGTAGTCAAACACCCTATTGCAGTTTTGTTGACGTTGCTGTGTTTTTAATAGTAGAAGAATAGCAGAGCTGTCAGATCCATGACATCCTGGACACACAACTATTATTGGCTTAGCACCATATGACATCAAAACTTTACAGCCTCTGAAGAATGTAAAGTGTCAAAGCTATTTAAAGGAGCTAGATATTTTCTTATGGGGGGATAAAAAAAAATTTAAAAAACCCTGAGCTGGCCTAACATGAAAGATTTATTTAAATGGGAAAAAAAATTAAAAAGGTTAAAAGAAACAAAGTCAGATCGTCAGATGGTGTCAATTGGCAGAACTCCATTGGCTTTAAAAGTAACTGCACTGATTTATGCTAATTGAGGATTTTTCTGGCCCTTAAAATGCTCCATTGAGAAGTGTCAGTTCTTAGAAAGAAAGAAGGGCAACCTGTTAGGACTGGTCACTATACCACATACACAGAAAACGTAAAAATTTGGAATACAACTGAAGCAAGAAAAATCCAAGATGTACCTGTTTGACTGTTGACAAATACTGTTAGTTACACTTTGAAAACAAGACAGACAGAGGGGAGAGGGAAGATGAAAAAAATACAGACAAGAATATCAAGAAAATTTACAATAATAATGCAAAAATCCTACAAATGTTTCTAAACCTAATACAAACTCAAATTATTTGATATGTTTAGATTTAAGTCAGCATGACTCGAATTTCTCCCTGCCTATTTGCTGGTATTTTCAAATACCCACAGTATCAGTTTTATCTTCCTTTTACTGAATTTTTACAGTAAAATTTCTAGGGTCTCTAGTAGGAAGAGCTTATGCTGAACACATCTGAAAGGTATTCCCCTGGCAGAAAAAACTCTGTTTCCTAAGGGTATTCCTCATTTAGCATTTGTCATCCTCTTTTTGGAACTCTGTTCTCTTTTCTTCTGGGAAATGCTTACTGCAGGCCGAGATCTTTCAGTTCATGTTTATTACAAATACCAAATGTTTATTTGCTATCGTGGCTCTTCTGAGATAATCCAAAAACAGAGTTTAGGTTTTGGAAGAATAAATCTCTTTGGTTGCCGGCCTATCAAAGAGAATGTTTCCTGAATTTTATATAACACCCACTAATACTTACTCTGTGCTTTGGACAGGTACCAGAAGTAAGGCATATTTAAATCTAGCTTTCTGTGATCATTTTGCTCATACGGTATTTCCAGTTGAATACCACTAAATAACCATGGCCTTATGGCCCTTACTTTTTTTAAGCTATTTTCAACATTGTACAAATATTATAAATAATTTGGTACTAGGAGATCAGATGAAATAGAGACATTTTCCTTGCTATTATTAAAGGCCCACCAAAAGCAAAGTACAAAGCTGTTGAAAGGAAATTCAACCTTTTCCTTTTCAAATGAACCAAGTGAATGTGGATTATGATCAAGAAAACTAGTATAGCTGAGCTCCTAACTCCTCTACTTACACTGTAACTTTCATCCACCAGTAACAAAAGACAGTAAGGAAGACAGGTGTTATTAGCACCATTTCACAGATAAAGAAACTAAGCAACAAGAGCACAGAAATTATTTGCACAAGTGGGGCAGAGCCACACGTTAACACTGATTTCTTCACTCCCAGCTTTATGCCGCATACTTATTTTCTAATTTCCTCTTTACTGTTTTATTGCATCCTAAAGTTCCATCTCAGCATGCTGGTGAAAATCAGGATATACCACTCCATGCTTATTAGGACTCCAAAGGCCATACAAATGGTTAGTAAGTTAGAGAAGACTTTAATTTTTAATGCACTGACTACTAACCAGAGTAGATGGGTAGCTCTGGGACAGATTGACCTCAATCTTTTACAGAGTCTCTTTCATCCTTTTTTTCTTTTGTCCTTTGTTCTATCACCTCAGCCTGCCTTGGTGAATGGGATGACCCACTATAGTAAGCAAAAGAATGTAATTTTCTCGATCACGTCTTTTAAAATAGATTAGACTTTTAAAAACTTGAAATACCCCAAACTAGCTACATATAAGTCCCTTCCCATTTGTCCCCCGCAGGTTTTCCCCACCACCACCACTTTTTTAAACGAATCCTAGTAGAAAGCCCTCTCCCCTGGAAAGTCTTTTTACATAGAGAGATGCTCTTTGTCCTGGTCACCAACAAATATATACAATGATATTAGGCTTCAAGCCATAGGACTTTACAAGCTGTACAAGACATTTGCTATCCTTTTCATTGAATTTCCATCTAAGCTGAAGATATTATTTGTCGTTCAGAGTAAACTCTATTGAGAAACACCTAGTTCCACCCAAAACAGGACTCCTGATAGTCCTGTGTATCTGAAAGGAATTAAATAGGGATATTTTTGTGCTTATGCAACCAAAGTGTCAATTCAGCGTAAGAAAAGCATCTGTCTGTGACAGGAAAGATTCCTATGTCTGATTTTATTCTCTGTGCTCAGGAGTATCCAAAACACTAATCATAACCATCTCTGTATGAGCTGACAGACTGCAACAATATTTGTCTCAGATCATTACTTATCTTTGCCATGGTTCCTATTACCAGTCTTCCTGGCTCTGTCTGCCTGCCTTTCTTTTGAGAGTTTGAGATTTATTTTTTTTTCCCTCAAGGTTTACACTTATCATTGGAGTTTTGGTTTGTTTTTTGTTTGTGGGTTTGGTTTTGTTTGTTTATTTGTTTGTTTTTAAAAAAGTCTGTCAGAGCCTGAGAGCAGACATGTCCAAAGCAGGCAAAGTGACAATTCAGAGTAACTATGTGGTCCACAGACAGATGAACTAAGATGTGGTTTTGATATGTTAGATATAACCAACAGTTTAAGACTGATAAGAGAATTACTCCGACAACAACCAAAACTCACCTGTCCAATTTCAAGATAAACCACCGTTTACACACAAAACAAATTTTCACATAGTTTAGTGCTCTGTATTTTTTATTTTCTGCAGAGGAGGAGATATATCCAGAGATGATGTTTTTGTTAACATTTGTTTTATTTAGTGCATGGCTTGATCTTCAAAAAGAGAGGGAAATGATACTCTGAATTCAAAAGCCATCCCAAGCATTTTCTGTCTGGTCATAGAATCATAGAATCACTGAGGTTGGAAAAGACCTCTAAGATCATCAAGTCCAACCGTCAACCCAACACCACCATGTCCACTAAACCATGTCCCTAAGGGCCTCATCTACATGTCTTTTAAATACCTCCAGGGAT